>NW_027521906.1:0-44548 GCF_052094955.1 Ictidomys tridecemlineatus | reverse complement strand
CGATCTCTGCAAGGATCCTTTTTCACCACAGTCTCCAACCTCTTCTCTTTGCAACAGTCCTTCTGCACCCCAGTCTCCAAGCTCTGCTCTCTGTACCAGTTCTTCTGCACCCCAGTCTCCAAATTCAGCTCTCTGTAAAAGGCCTACTGCACCCAAGACTTCAACCTTTGCTCTCTGTAACAGGCCTTCTGCACCCCACTCTATAACCTGTGCTCTCTCTAACGATTCTTCTGCACCCCAGTCTCCAAACTATGCTCTCTGTAGCAGTTCTCTGCACCCCAGAATCCAACATCTGCTCTCTGCTACATTCTTTCTGCAACTCAGTTTGAAAACTCTGCTCTCTGCAACAATCCTTCTGCACCCCCGTTTCAAACCTTTGCTCTCTGTAACAGAAATTCTGAACCTTAGTCTCCAAAATGCTCTCTGTAAGATCCTTCTGAAACCCAGTCTCGAAACATTGCTATCTGTAACAGTTCTGCTGGACACCAATCTCCAAACTCTGCTCTCTGAAAGAATCATTCTGCACCCCAGTCTTATACCTATCCTCTCTGTATCAGTTCTTCTGCACCTCAGTCTCCAACCTCTGCTCACTCTAATGATGCTTCAGCACACCAGTCTCCAACTTCTGTTTTCTGTAACAGTCCTTCTGCACCCCAGTCTCCAACATCTGCTCTCTGAAACGGTTCTTCTGCACCCCAGTCTCCAAACTCTGTTCTCTAACAGTCCTTCTGCACCTCAGAATCCAACCTCTGCTCTCTGTATCAGTCCTTCTAAGCCTCAGTCTGAAATCTCTGATATCTGCAATGATCCTTCTGCACCCCAGTCTCCAAACTGTGCTACCTGTAACAATTCTTCTGCACAGAAGTTTCCAACCTCTTCTCTCTTACAGGTCTTCTGCACCCCAGTCTCCAAACTCTGCACTCTGTAACAGTCCTTCTGCACCCTAGTCTCTAATCTCTGCTTACTGTATCCGTCCATCTGCACCACAATTTCCAACCTCTGGTCTCTGTAATAGTCTTTCTGAATCTAAGTCTAAAAACTCTGCTCTCTGTAACAGTCCTTCTGCACCCCAGTCTTCAACATCTGCTCTCTGCCACAGTCCTTCTGCACCAAATTTTCAACCTCTGCCTCTGTAACCCAGTCTCCAAACTCTGCTCTCTGCAACAGTCCTTCTGCACCATAATCTCCAACCTGTGCTCTCCGCAAAATTCCTCCTACAGACCAGTGTCCAGTCTCTGCTCTCTGCAACAGTCCCTCTGCAACCCAGTCTCCAACATCTGCTCTCTGTAACAATCTTTCAGCAACTCAGTCTTCAACCTCTGCTCTCTGCAACGGTCCTTCTGCACCTCAGTCTTCAAAAATTACTCTCTGTAAATATACTTCTGAACCCCTTCTCAAAACTCTGATCTCGGTAATAGGCCTTCTGCACCCCAGTCTCCAACCTCTGTTCTCTATAACAATCAATCTGCACCCCAGTCCCCAAACTCTGCTCTTCGCAACAGTTCTTTTGCACCCCAGTCTTTAACATGTGCTCTCTGCAAAAGTCCTTCTGCACCTCAGTCTGAAAACTCTGTTCTCTACAACGATATTTCTGCACCCAAGTCTCCAACCTCTGCTCTTTGTAACAGTCCTGCTGCACATCGGTCTACATCTCTTCTCTCTGTAAGATTCTTGTCCAACCTTGTCTAAAAACTCTGCTCTCTGTAGGAGTTCTACTGCACCCCAGTCTCCAAACTCTGCACTCTGCAATGATCCTTCTGCACCTCAGTCTCGAAACTCCACTGTCTGCAACAGTCCTTCTCCACCCCAGTCTGAAAACTCTGCTGTCTGCAACGATCTTTCTGTACAACAGTTTCCAATGTCTGCTTTCTGCAACAGTCTTTCTGCACCCCAATCTCCAACCTCTGGTCTCTGCAACGATCCCTCTGCAACCCAGTCTAAAAATTCTGCTCTCTACAACAATCCTTTTGCACCCCAGTTTCCAACCTCTGCTCTCTGCAAAAGTTCTTCTGCACCCCAGTCTCCAACATCTGCTCCCTGCAACAGTCTTTCTGCACCTCAGTCTAAAACTCTGTTCTCTGCAACGATCCTTCTGCACCCCAGTCTCTAACCTCTGTTCTCTAAAACAGTTATTCTGCACACCAGTATCCAACCTCTACTCTCTGTAACAGTCTTTCTGTACCGCAGTCTCCAACCTTTGTTCTTTGTAAGGGTACTTATGCACCCCAGTATCCAACCTCTGCTTTCTGAATCCGTCGTTTTCCACCACAGTCTTTAAACTCTGCCCCTTGTAACAGTCCTTCCATAACTCAGTCTGCAAACTCTGCTCACTGCAACAGTACTTTTACACTCCAGTATTTATTCTCTGCTCTCTCCAACAGTCCTATTGCAACACAGACTCCAACATCTGCTCTCTAAAACAGTTCTTCTCCACCCCAGTCTCCAATCTCTGCTCTCTGTAAAAGTCCTTCTGTACTGCAGTCTCCAAAATCTGCTCTTTGTAAGATCCTTCTGTAACCCAGTCTGTAAACTCTGCCCTCTGTAACAGACCTTCTGCACCCCTTCTCCAACCTCTGTTCTCTGCAACAATCCTCGTGTAGTGCAGTCTCCAAAAAATGCTCTCTGTAACGGTCCTTCTGCACCCCAGTCTCCAACCTCTGCTTTCTGTATCAGTACTTCTGCACCCCAGTCTCCAACCTCTGCTCTCGGTAACAGTCCATCTTCACCTCAGTCTCCAAACTCTGCTCTCTGCCACAGTCCTCCTGCACCAAAGTCTCAAACCTCTACCCCTGCAACACTCCTTCTGCACCTCAGTCTCTAAACTCTGCTCTCTGTAACAGTCCTTCTATACCGCAGTCTCAAAAACTCTGCTCTCTGTAATGGTCCTTCTGAACCCCAGTCTCCAACGTCAGGTTTCTTTATCAGTTCTTCTGCACCCCAGTCTCCAACCTCTGTTCTCAGTAACAGTCCTTCTACACCCCAGTCTCCAACTTCTGCTCTCTGCAACAATCCTTCTACAACCCAGTCTCCATATTCTGCTCACCTCAATGATCCTTCTGCACCCCAGTCGAAAACCCATGCTTTCTGTAACAGTCCTTCTGTACCGCAGCCTTCAAACTCTTTTCTTTGTGAGTGTCCTTATGTACTCCAGTATCCAACCTCTGCTTTCTGTATCAGTCGTTTTGAACCACAGTCTCCAAACTATGCCCTCTGTATCAGTCCTTCTGAAACTCAGTCTGCAACCTCTGCTTTCTGAAACAGTCCTCTTGATCCCCAGTCTCCATCATCTGCTCTCTGCAAAAGTCCTTTTGCACACCAGTCTCTAACATCTGCTCTCTGCAACAGTTCTTCTCCACCCCAGTCTCCAACCTCTGCTCTCTGTAAGGGTCCTTCTGCACATGAGTGTCCAAGCTCTGCTTTCTGTCTTAGTCCTTCTGCACCCGAGTCTCCAACCTTTGTTCTGTGTAACTGTCCTTCTGAACCTTAGGCTCCAACCTCTGCTCTCTGCTACAGACCTTATTTACCCCAATCTCCAACCTCTATTCCCTGCAAAAGTCCTTCTACACCCAAGTCTAAAACCTCTACTCTCTGCAACAGTCCTTCTGCACCCCAGGCTCCAAACTCTGCTCTCTTTATCAATCATTCTGCACCTTAGTCTCCAAGCTCTGCTCTCTGCAACGGTCCTTCTGCACCTCGGTCTCCAAACTCTACTCTCTGCAACAGTGTTTCTGCACCTCAGTCTCCAAACTCTGATCTCTGTAAGACCCTTCTAAAACCCAGGCTGCACACTTTGCTCACTGAAACAGTCTTTCTGCACCCCATCTCCAAACTCTGCTCTCTGTAACTATAATTCTGCACCTCAGTCTCCAAACTCTGCTCTCTGCAAAGGTGCTGCTGCACCCCAGTCTCAAAACTCTGTTCTCTGCAACAGTCCTTCTGCACCCCATTCTCCAACCTCTGCACTCTGTAGCAGTCCTTCTGTACCGGAGTCTCCAACCTCTGCTCTCTTTTTCTGTCCTTCTGCAACCCAGTCTCCAACATCTGCTTTCTCAATAAGTCTTTCTGAACCCAATCTCCAACCTCTGCTCTCTTTAACAGTCTTTCTGCACCTCAGTCTCTAACATCTGCTTTCTGTAACAGTCCTCCTGCACCCCAGTCTTCAACCTCTGCACTCTACAACATTTATTTTGCACCCCAGTCACCTACCTGTACTATTTATAAAAGTCCTTCTGCACACCAGTCTCCAATCTCTTCTCTCAGCAACAGTCTTTATGCACCCCAGTCTCCAAATTCTTTTCTCTGCAACTGTCCTTCTGCACCTCAGTCTCCAATCTCTGCTCTCTGTCAGAGGCCTTCTGCACTCCAGTCTTCAACCTCTTCTCTCTGTAACAGGCCTTCGGCACCCAAGTCTCCAAACTCTGCTTTCTGCTACAGTCCTTTTCCACCCCAGTCTCCAACTTCTGCTCTCTGTTACCGTCCTTCTGTACTTAAGTCTCCAACCTCTGCTCTCTGTAACGGTCTTTTTGCACCCCAGTCTTCAAACTCTGCTTTCTGTATCAGTACTTCTGCACCCCGGTCTCTAAACTCTGCTCTCTGTAACAGTTCTTCTGCACCTCAGACTCCAACCTCTGCTCTCTGCAACAGTCCTACTGCACCCCAATCTCCAAGCTCTGCTCTCTGCATCAGTCCTTCTGCACCTCAGTGTCCAAACTCTGCTCTCTGTATGATCGTTCTGAAACCCAGTCTCCAACCTCTGCTATCTGCAATGGTCCTTCTGCACCCCACTCTCCAAACTCTATTTTCCACAACAGTTATTATGCACCCCAGTCTCCAACCTTTGCTCCCTGTAACAGTTTTCTGTACCACAGTATTCAACCTCTGTTCTCTGTAAGGGTCCTTCTGCACCTCAGATTGCAACCTCTGCTCTCTGCAACAGTCCTCCTGCAACCCAGTCTTCAACCTCTGCTCGCTGCAACAGTCCTTCTGCAGCCCATTCTCCGAAATCTGCTCTCTGCAATATTCCTTTTCAACCCCAATCTCCAACCTCTGCTCTCTGTAACCGTCCTTCTGTACTGCTGTCTCCAACCTCTTATCACTGTAACGGTCCTTGTGCACCCCAGTCTCCAAAGTCTGCTTTCTGTATCAGTCATTCTGAACCCTGGTCTCTATACTCTGCTCTCCGTAACAGTTCTTCTGCACTTCAGACTCCAACCTCTGCTCTCTGCAACAGTCCTACTGCGCCCCAATCTCCAACCTCTGCTCTCTGCATCAGTCGTTCTGCACCTCAGTGTTCAAACTCTCTCTTTGTATGTTACTTCTGAAATCCAGTCTCTAACCTCTGTTATATGCAATGGTCCTTCTGCACCCCAGTCTCCAACCTCTGTTCTCTACAACAGTTATTCTGCACCCCAGTCTCCAAACTCTGCTCTGTGTAACAGTCCTTCTGTACCACAGTCTCCAACATCTGTTCTTTGTAAGGTTCCTTCTGCACCCCAGTCTCCAACCTCTGCTTTCAGTATCAGTCCTTCAGCACCACATTCTCCAAACTCTGTTCTCTGTAACAGTCCTTCTGCACCTCAGTCTGCAACCTCTGCTCTCTGCAATAGTCTTTCTGCACCCCAGTCTACAATCTCTGTTCTCTTCACCAGTCCTTCTGCACCCCAGTCTCTAACATCTGCTCTCTGCAACAGTCCTTCTCCACCTCAGTCTCAAACTTTGCTCTCTGCAACCGTCCTTCTGCACCCGGTCACCAGCTCTGCTTTCTGTATCAGTCCTTCTGCACGCCAGTCTCCAACCTCTGCTCTCTATAACAGTCCTTCTGCACCTCAGTCTCTATAACAGTCCTTCTGCACCTCATTCTCACACCTCAGGCTCTCTTAAACAGTCCTTCTGCACATCAGTCTTAAAACTCTGCTCTCAGGAACAATCCTAATGCACCTCAGTTTCCAACCTCTGCTCTCTGTAACAGTCCTTTTGTACCTCAGTCTCCAAACTCTGCTCTCCGTAAGATCCTTTGCAACCCAGTCTTTAAACTCTGCTCTCCGTTACTGTCCTTCTGTACCCCTGTCTTTAAGAACTGCTCTCTGCAAGGATCCTTCTGCACCTCAGTCTCCAAACTCTTCTCTCTATAACAGTGCTTCTGCATCTCAGTCTCCAACCTCTGCTCTCTGTAACATCCTCCTGCAACCCAGTATTAAAACTCTGCTCTCTGTAACAGTCCTTCTGCACACCAGTCTCCAAACTCTGCTCTCTGTAACAGTCCTTCTGCACCCCAGTCTCCAACCTCTGTTATCTGTATCAGTCCTTCTTTATTCCAGTCTCCAACCTCTGCTCTCTGCAAAGATCCTTCTGCACCCCAGGCTCCAACTTATGCTTGCTGTAAGATCCTTCTGCACACCTGTCTCCAACCTCTGATCTCTGTAACACTCCTCTGTACCACAGTCTCCAACTTCTGTTCTCTGTAAGGGTCCTTCTGCACCTCAGTCTCAGACTTCTGCTCTCTGCAACACTCCTTTTGCACCCCAGTCTCCTAACTTTGCTATTTTCAACAGTTTTTCTGCACCTCAGTGTTTAACCTGTGCTCTCTGTTAAAGTCCTTCTGCACCCCAGTCTCCAAACTGTGCTCTCAGTAAAACCCTTCTGCACCACAGTGTCCACCCTCTTCTCTCTCTTACCATCCTTATGAACACAAGTCTCCAAATTCTGCTCTCTGCAACGATCCTTTTGCACCACAGTCTCCAAAGTCTGCTTTCTGTAACAGTCCTTCTGCACCCCAGTCTTCAAACTCTGCTTTCTGTAACCGTCATCTGCATCTCAGTCTCCATCCTCTGCTCTATGCCACAGTTCTTCTTCACCCAAGTCTCCAACATCAGCTCTCTGAAAAAGTCCTTCTAAACCCTAGTCTCCAACCTCTTCTCTGTGTAACAATCCTTGTACAGCACAGTCTCCATACTCTGCTCGCCCCAAGGATCCTTCTGCACCCCAGTCTCCATCCTCTTCTCTCTGCAACAGTCCTTTTCCACCCCAGTCTCCAACCTCTGCTCTCTGTAACAGTCCTTCTGGACCCCAATATCCAAACTCTACTCTCTGTAACAGTCCTTCTACACCCCAGTCTCTGCTCTCTGCAAAAGTTTTATGCACCCCAGTCTTCAACCTCTTTTCTTTGTAACTATCCTTCTGCACCTCAGTCTCCAAACTTTGCTCTTTGCAAGGGTCCTTGTGCACCTCAGTCTCCAACCTCTACTCTCTGAAACAGTGCTTTTGCACCTCAGTCTCCAAACTCTGCTCTCTGTAAGATCCTTCTGCACTCCAGTCTCCAACCTCTTCTCTCTGAAACAGGCCTTGGTCACCCCAGTCTCCAACCTCTGCTCTCTGTATCATTCCATCTGCACCCCAGTCTCCAACCTCTGCTCTCTGCAACGATCCTTCTGCACCCCAGTCTCCAACCTCTGCTGCTTTAAACAGTCCTTGTGCAACCCAGTCTCCAACATCTGCTCTCTACAACAGTTCTTCTGTACCTCAGTCTGAAAAATCTGCTCTCTGCAACAATCCCTCTGCACCCCAGTCTCCAACCTCTGCTCTCTGTAACAGTCTTTATGTACCTCTGTCTCCTACCTCTGCTCTCTGTAAGACCCTTCTGAAAACAAGTCTGCAAACTCTGCTCTCTGTAACAGTCTTTCTGCACCCCAGTCTCCAAACCCTGCTCTCCGTAACAGGCCTTCTGCAACCCAGTGTCCAACATCTGCTCTCTCTAAGAGGCCTTCTGCACCCCAGTCTCCAACCTCTACTTTCTGCAACGATCCATCTGCACCCCAGTCTTCTACCTCTGCTCTCTAAAACAGTCCTTCTGCACCCCAGTCTCCTACCTCTGCTCTCTGTGAGATCGTTGTGCACACTAGTCTCCAACTCCTCCTAGCTGTAACAGTCCTTCTGGAATCTAGTCTCCAAATTCTGCACTCTGAAATGGTCCTTGTGCACCCCAGTCTAAAACCTCTGTTTTTGAAAACAGTCCTTCTACAACCCAGTCTCCAAACTCTGCTCTCTGTAACATTTCCTTCTGCACCCCAGTATCCAACCTCTGCTCTCTGTAACAGTACTTGTGAACCCCAGTCTCCAACCTCTGCTCTCTGCAACATTTCTTCTGAACCCAGTATCAAACATATGCTCTCTGTAAAAGTCTTTTTGCACCCCTGTCTTCAACATCTTCTCTCTGTAATGATCCTTATGCACCCCAGTCTCAAACATCCGCTCTCTGTAACAGTCCTTCTGCCCCGCAGTCTCCAAACTTTTTTCTCTGTAAGATCCTTCTGAAACCCAGTCTCCAACGTCTGCTATCTGTAACTGTCTTCTGCACCCAGTCTTTAACCTCTGCTCTCTGCAACAGTCCTTCTGCACCTCAGTCTCAAAACTCTGCTTTCTGCATCAGTCTTTCTGCACCCAAGTCTCCAACCTCTGCTCTCTGCAACATTCCTTCTGTACCCAAGTCTCCAAACTGTGCTCTCTGTAAAAGTCTTTCTGCACCCCAGTCTCTAACTCTTCTCTCTGTAACGATCCTTCTGCACCCCAGTCTCGAACCTCTGCTCTCTGCAACCACCCTTGTGCACCTCAGTCTCCAACCTCTGCTCTCTGCAACGATCCTTCTGCAGACCAGTCTCAATCCTCCTCTCGCTGCAACAGTCGTTGTGAACCCCAGTCTCCAACATCTGCTTTTTGCAAGTTTTTCTGTACCTCATTCTGAAAACTCCGCTCTCTGTAATACTCCATTTGCAACCCAGTCTCCAACCTCTGCTCTCTGTAACAGTTGTTCTGTACCTCAATATCCAATCACTGCTCTATTCAACAGTCCTTCTGCGCACAAGTCTCCAACATCTGCTCTCTTAAACAGTCCTTCTACACCACAGTCTCCAACTAGGCTCTCTGAAACAGTCCTTCTACACCCCAGTCTCCATACTCTGATCGCCCCAACTATCCTTCTGCACCCCAATCTCCAAACTCTGTTCTCTACTCAGTTCTTCTGCACCCCAATTTCAAACCTCTGCTCTCTGTAACAGTCCTTCTATACCACAGTCTCCAAACTCTGTTCTCTGTAAGGGTCCTTATGCACCCCAGTATCCAACCTCTGCTTTTTGTATCTGTCGTTTTAAACCACAGTCTCCAAACTCTGCCCTCTGTAACCGTCCTTTTGCAACTCAGTCTCCAAACTCTGCTCTTTGCAACAGTCCTTCTGCACCCTAATCTCAAACCTTTGCTCTCTTCAACAGTCCTTTTGCACCCCAGTCTCCAACATCTGCTCTCTGCAACAGTCATTCTCCACCCTACTCTCCAAACTTTGCTCTCTGTAACAGTCCTTCTGTACTGCAATCTCAAACCTCTGCTCTCTGTAAGGGTACTTCTGCACCCGAGTCTCCAACCTCTGCTTTCTCTGTCAGTCCTTCTGCACAACAGTATCAAAACTCTGCTCTGTGTTACTGTCCTGCACTTTAGTCTCCAACCTCTGCTCTCTGCTACAGTCCTTCTGGACCCGAATCTCCAACCTCTACACTATGCATCAGTCCTTCTACATCCCAGTGTAAAACCTCTGCTCTCTGCAACAATCCTTCTGAACCACAGTCTCCAACCTCTGATCTCTGTAACAATCCTTATTCACCTCAGTCTCCAACCTCTGCTCTCTGCAACGGTCCTTCTGCACCTCAGTCTCCAACCTCTACTCTCTGTAACAGTGCTTCTGCGCCTCAGTCTCCATCCTCTGCGCTCTTTAAGATCCTTCTGCAACCCAGTCTCCAATCTCTGCTCTCTGTAGTAGTCCTTCACCACCCCAGTCTCGAAATTTTGCTCTATCTAACAGGCCTTCTGCACCCCAGTCTCCAACCTCTGCTATCTGTATCAGTCGATCTGTACCCCAGTCTCCAACGTCTGCTCTCTGCAACGATCCTTCTGATCCCCAGTCTCTAACCTCTGCTCTCTACAACAGTCTTTGTGCAACCCAGTCTACAACATTCTGCTCTCTGCAACAGTTCTTCTGTACCTCAGTCTGAAAACTCTGCTCTCTGCAATAATCCTTGTGCACCCCAGTCTCCAACCTCTGCTATCTGTATCAGTCTATCTGTACCCCAGTCTCCAACGTCTGCTTTCTGCAACGATCCTTCTGATCCCCAGTTTCTAACCTCTGCTCTCTACAACAGTCTTTGTGCAACCCAGTCTACAACATCTGCTCTCTGCAACAGTTCTTCTGTACCTCAGTCTGAAAACTCTGCTCTCTGCAATAATCCTTGTGCACCCCAGTCTCCAACCTCTGCTCTCTGTAACAGTCCTTCTGCACCTCAGTCTCCTACCTCTGCTTTCAGCAGCAGTCCTTCTGCACCCCAGTCTCCAACCTCTGCTTTCTGCAACATTCCTTCTGCTCCCAGTATCAAACCTTTTCTTCCTGTAAAAGTCCGTCTGCACCCCAGTCTCCAACCTCTTCTGTTTGTAACGATCCTTCTGCACCTCAGTCTCGAAACTCCAGTCTATGTGACAGTCCTTCTGCACCTCAGTCTCCAAACTCTTTTCTCTGTGAGACCTTTCTGAAACTCAGTCTCTAAAGTCTGCCCTCTGAAACAGTCCTTCTGCACCCCAGTCTTTAATCTGCTCTCTGCAACAGTCCTTCTGCACCTCAGTCTCCAAACTTTGCTTTCTGCAACAGTCTTTCTGCACCCAAGTCTCCAACCTCTGCTCTCCCCAACATTCCTTTTGCACCCCATCCTCCAACCTGTGCTCCCTGTAAAAGTCTTTCTGCACCACAGTCTCCAAACTCTGCTCTATGTAACGATTCTTCTGCACCCCAGTCTTGAACCTCTGCTCTCTGCAACGATCCTTCTGCACCTCAGTCTCCAACTTCTGCTCTCTGCAGCGATCTTTCTGCACCCCAGTCTGAAACCTCTGCTCGCTGCAACAGTTTTTGTGAACCTTAGTCTCCAACATCTGCTTCCTGAAACAGTTGTTCTGTACCTCAGTCTGAAAACTCTACTCTCTTTAATGATCCATCTGCACCCCAGTGTCCAACCTCTACTCTCTGTAACAGTCCTTCTGTACCTCAGTCTCAAATCTCTGCTCTATGCAACAGTCCTTCTGCACACAAGTCTCCAACAACTGGTCTCTTAAACAGTCCTTCACCAACTCAGTCTCCAACCTCTGCTCTCTGCAACAGTCCTTCTACACCCTAGTCTTCATACTCTGCTCGTCCCAACAATCCTTCTGCACCCCAGTCTCCAACCTCTGTTCTCTACATCAGTTCTTCTGCACCCCAGTCTCCAACCTCTGCTCTCTGTAACAGTCCTCTGTACCGCCTTCTCCAACCTCTGTTCTCTTTAAGGGTCCTTATGCACGCAAGTATCCATCCTCTGCTTTGTGTATAAGTCGTTTTGCACCACCGTCACCAAACTCTTCCCTATCTAACAGTCTTTCTGCAACTCAGTCTGCAAACTCTGCTCTCTGCAACAGTCCTTCTGCAACTCAGTCTCCATCCTCTGCTCTCTGCAACAGTCCTTTTGCACCCCAGTCTCCAAAATTTGCTCTCTGCAGCAGTCCTTCTCAAACCCAGTCTCCAACCTCTGCTCTCTATAACAGTCCTTCTGTACTGCATTCTCCAACCTCTGTTCTCTGTAAGGGTACTTCTACACCCGAGTCTCCAACCTCTGCTTTCTGTATCAGTCCATCTTCACCCCAGTCTCCAACCTGTGCTCTGTGTAACTATCCCCCTGCACTTACTCTCAAACCTCTGCTCTCTGTTACAGTCCTTATAGACCCCAGTCTCCAAACTCTGCTCTCTGTAACAATCCTCTGCACCTCAGTCTCCAATCTCTGGTCTCTGCAACGGTCCTTCTGCACCTGACTCTCCAACCTCTACTCTCTGTAACTGTGCTTGTAAACCTTAGTCTCCAATCTCTGCTCTATGTAAGATCCTTCTGCAACCCAGTCTCCAAACTCTGCTCTCTGTGACAGTTCTTCTGCACCTCACTCTCCAAACTCTGCTCTCTTTAAAAGACCTTCTTAACCCCAGTCTCCAAACTCTGCTCTCTGTATCAGACCTTCTGCACCCCAGTCTCCATCCTCTGCTCTCTGCAACGATCCCTCTGCACACCAGTCTCCAAACTCTCCTCGCTGCAAAAGTCCTAGTACAACCCATTCTCCAAAATCTGCTCTCTGCAACAGTTCTTCTGTACCTCAGTCTGAAAACTCTGCTCTCTGCAATAATCCTTCTGCACCCGAGTCTCCAACCTCTTCTCTCTGTAACAGTCTTTCTGTACCTCAGTCTTCAACTTCTGCTCTGTATCAGTCCTGCATCCCTGTCTCCCATATCTGCTCTCTGTATCAGTCCTGCACCCCTGTCTCCCATATCTGCTATCTGTAACAGCCCTTCTTCACCTCAGTCTTCAACCTCTGCTGTAACAATCCTTCTGCACCCCAGTGTCCAAACTCTGCTCTCTGCAACGATCCTTCTGCATCTGTGTCTCCAACATTCTCCTCTCTGTAACAGTCCTTCTGCACCCCAGTCTCCAAACTCTGCTCTCTGTATCAGACCTTCTGCACACCAGTCTCCATCCTCTGGTCTCTGCAACGATCCCTCTGCACACCAGTCTCCAAACTCTGCTCGCTGCAACAGTCCTTGTACATCCCATTCTCCAAAATCTGCTCTCTGCAACAGTTCTTCTGTACCTTAGTCTGAAAACTCTGCTCTCTGCAATAATTTTTCTGCACCCGAGTCTCCAACCTCTGCTCTCTGTAACAGTCCTTCTGTACCTCAGTCTTCGACTTCTGCTCTGTATCAGTCCTGCACCCCTGTCTCCTATGTCTGCTCTCTGTATCAGTCCTGCACCTCTGTCTCCCATATCTGCTCTCTGTAACAGTCCTTCTTCACCTCAGTCTTCAACCTCTGCTCTGTGTAACAATCCTTCTGCACCCCAGTGTCCAAACTCTGCTCTCTGCAACGATCCTTCTTCATCCGAGTCTCCAACATCTCCTCTCTGTAACAGTCCTTCTGCACCCAAGTATCCAACATCTGATCTCTGCAACAGTCCTTCTGCACCTGATTCTGGAAACTCTTGCTATCTCCAACGATCTTTCTGCACCCCAGTCTCAAAACTCTGCTCTCTTTTTCAGTTTCTTCTGCACCCCAGTCGCAAACCTCTGGCTCTTTGTCACAGTCCTTCTGCATCACAGTCTCTTATATCTGCACTCTACAACAGTCCTTCAGCACCCCAGATTCCAACTTCTGGTTTCTTCAACAGTCCTTCTACACCCCAGTCTCCAACCTCTGGTATCTGCAGCAGTCCTTCTGCAACCCAGTCTCCAAACTCTGCTCTCTGTAACAATCTTTCTGTGCCTCAGACTCCAACCTCTAATCTCTGTTACAGTCCCTCTGCACAACACTCTCCAACATGTGCTCTCTGTAAGTTTCTTCTGCAACCCAGTCTCCAAACTCTGCCCTCAGTAACAGTCTTTCTGCACGCCTTCTCCAACTCTCCTCTCTGTAACAGGCCTTCTGCACCCCAGTCTCCAAAGTCTGTTCTCTAAAACAATCCTTCTGCACCCCAGTCTCCAACCTCTTCTCTCTGTAACAGTCCTGCTGCACCTCAGTCTACAATCTCTGCTCTCTGTTACATTTTTCTGAATTCTTTCTAAAAACCCCGCTCTCTGAAACAGTCCTTCTGCACCTCAGTCTCAAAACTCTGTTCTTTGCAACACTCCTTCTGCACCCCAGTCACCAAACTCTACTCTCTGTAACAGTTATTCTGTAGCGCAGTCTCCAAACACTTCTCTCTGTAATGGTCCTTCTGCACCCCAGTCTCCAACCTCTGCTTTCTGTATCAGTCCATCTGCACGCCAGTCTACAACCTCTGCTCTCTGTAACAGTCTTTCTGCACCTCATATCAAAACTCTGCTATCTGCAACAGTCCTTATGCACCCCAGTCTACAACCTCTGGTGGCTGCAAAATTTCTTCTGCACCCCAGTCTGCAACATGTGCTCTGTGTAACAGTGCTTCTGCATCCCAACTCCAACACTGCTCTCCGCAATAATCCTTCTGTACCTCAGTCTTAAACCTCTGGTCTCTTAAGGAGTCTTTCTGAACCTCAGTCTCAATCTCTTCTCTCTGTATCAGTCTTTCTGCACCCATGTTTCAAAACTCTGCTCTCTAAACAGTCCTTTTGCAACCCAGTCTCAAACATCTGCTCTCTGCAACAGTCCTTCTGCACCTCAGTGTCCAAACTCTGCTCTCTGCAACGATCCTTCTGAACCCCAGTCTCCAACGTCTGCTCTCTGAAAAATCTTTCTGATCCCAGTTTTCAAACTCTGCTCTCTGTAATATTCCTTCTCCACTCCAGTCTCTAAACTCTGCTTTCTGCAACTGTCATACTGCACCCAAGTCTCCAACCTCTGTACTCTGCAACACTCCTTCTGCTCCGCAGTCTCCAAATTCTGCTCTCTGTAAAGGTCCTTTTGCAAGCCAGTCGCCAACCTCTGCTTTCTTTCTCCGTCCTTCTGTGCCTCAGGCTCCAACCTCTGCTCTCTGCAAAAGTCATTCTGCATCACATTCTCCATCTTCTGCTCCCTGCAACAGTCCTTCTGAACAACAGTTTCCAACATCTGATCTCTGAAAATCTTTTTGGGTACCCTAGTCCCCAACCTCTTCTCTCTGCAACAGTCCTTCTGTAATGCAGTCTCCAGCTTCTGCTTTCTGCAATGAAACTTCTACACCCCAGTCTCCAACATCTGTTCTCTGCAAAAGTTCTTCTGCACCTCAATCTGAAAATATTGCTCTCTGCAACAATCCTTCTGCACTCAAGACTTCAACTTCTGCTCTGTGTAACAGTCCTTCTGCACCTCAGTTTCTAAACTCTGCTCAATGTAAGATCCTTCTGCAACACAGTCTCCAAAATTTGCTCCCTATAACAGTCCTTCTGCACCTCAGTCTCCAACCTCTGCCCTCTATAACAGTCGATCTTCACCTCAGTCTGAAACCTCTTCTCTCTTCAGGATCCATCTGAATCCCAGTCTCCAGACACTGCTCTCTGTAACAGTCCTCCTGCACCTAAGTTTCCAAACTCTGCTGTTTGTAAGGTCCTTCTGCCACTCAGTCCCTAACTCTGCTCTCTATAACAGTCCTTCTGAACCCCAGTCTTCAACCTCTGCTCTCTGTAACAGGCCTTCTGAACCCCAGTCTCCAACTTCTTCTCTCTGTAACGATCATTCTACACCTCAGTCTCCAACATCTGCTCTCTGTAAGATCCTTCTGCAACACAGTCTCCCAACTCTGCCCTCTCTAACAGACCTTCTGTACCCCTTCTTTGAACTCTCCTTTTTGTAACAGGCCTTTTGTACCCCAGTCTCAAAATTCTGTTCTCTATAACAAGCCTTCTACACCCCAGTCTCCAACGTCTGCTCTCTGCAACAGTCCTTCTGCACCCCAGTCTCCAACCTTTGGTCTCTGCAAAAGTCCTTCTACACCTCAGTCTTAAAACGCGGTTCTCTGCTACGATCCTTTTGCACCTCAGTCTCCAAACTCTACTCTCTGTAACAGTCCTTCTGCACCTGGTTTCCCAACATCTGCTCTCTGTTCTTCTTCAACCCAGTCTCTAAACTCTGTGATCTGTAGCACTCTTTCTGAAGCCCTTCTCCACACTCTGCTCTCTGAAACAGGCGTTCTGCACCCCAGTCTCCAACCTCTGCTCTCTGTAACACTCTTTTTGCACCTCAGTCTCCAACCTCTGCTCTCTGCAATGATCATTCTGCACCCTAGTCTCCAACGTCTCCTCTCCTCAACAGTCCTTCTGAACCTCTGTCTCCAAATTCTGCTGTCTGCAACAGTCCTTCTTCACCCAAGTCTCCAACCTCTGCTCTCTGCAACAGTCCTTCTGCACCCCAGTCTTCAACCTCTGCTCTTTGTAAAAGTCCTTCTGCACCCAAGTCTCCAACCTCTGCTCTCTGTAACAATTCTTTTGCACCCCAGTCTCCAACCTCTGCTCTCTGAAACAGTCCTTCTGCCCCATATACTCCAACCTCTGCTCTCTGTTACAGTCTTTATATACCACAGTCTCCAAACTCTGCTCTCTATAATGGTCCCTCTGTACCCCAATTTTCAACCTCTGCTTTCTGTAACAGTCCTTCTGCACCTACGTCTGAAACCTCTGACCTCTACACTATCCTTCTGCATCCCAGTCTCCAAACACTGCTCTCTGTAACATTCGTCCTGCACCACAGTCACCAACCATTGCTCTCTGTAAGATCCTTCTGCAACCCAGTCTCCAAACTCTGCTCTCTGTAGCAGGCCTTCTGCACCCCACTCTCAAAAATCTGCCCTCTGAAACAGTCCTTCTGCACGCCAGTCTGCAACCTCTGCTCTTTGTAACTGTAACTATCCTTCTGCACCCCAGGCTCACACCTCTGTTTTTTTGTATCATAATTCTTCACCCCAGTCTCAAACGTCTGCTTTGTGTAACAGTCCTTCTGCATCTCAGTCTCCAACGTCTGCTCTCTGCAACAGTCCTTCTGCACCCCAGTCTCCAACCTCTGCTTTCTGCAACATTCCTTCTGCACCCCAGTCTCCAACCTGTGCTCTCTGTAACAGTCCTTCTGCACCGCAGTCTTCCACCTCTTTCTCTGTAACGATCCTTCTGCAACTCCGTCGCCAACTTCTGCTCTCTTCAAAGATCCTTTTGAAACCGAGTCTCCAAACTCTGCTCTCTGTAACTGTTTTTCTGCACCTAACACTCCAACCTTTGCTCTCTGCAAACGTCCTTCTGAACCCTTGTCTACAACCTCTGCTCTCTGCAACGATCCTTATGCACCGCAATCTCCAACATCTGCTCTCTGCAACTGTCTTTCTGCACCCCAGTCTCTAAAGTCTCCTCTCCTTGACACTCCTTCTGCACTGCAGTCTCCAACCTCTGTTCTCTGTAAGGTCGTTCTGCACCCCAGTTTTCACACTCTGCTCTCCTTAACATTCCTTCTCCAACTAAGTCTAAAACCTCTGCTTTCTTCAACGGTCCTGCTGCAACCCAGTCTCCAACATCTGTTCTCTGCAACAGTCTTTCTACTCCCCAGTCTCAAACCTCTGCTCTCTGTAACAGTCTTTCTGTACCGCAGTCTCCAAACACTGCTCTCTGTAACGGTCCTTCTGCACCCCAGTCTCAAACTTCTGCTTTCTGTATAAGTTTTTCTGAACCATGGTTTCCAACCTCTGCTCTCTGTAACAGTACTTTTGCACCTCTGACTCAAACCTCTGAACTCTGCAACCTTATTTATGCACCCCATTCTCTAACCTCTGTTCTCTGTAGAAGTCCTTCTGCACCTAATGCTCTAACCCCTGCTCTATGCAACAATTCTTCTGTACCACAGTCTCCAACCTCTGCTCTCTGTACCAATTTTTCTGCACCCCAGTCTTAACCTCTGCGTTCTGTATCAGTAATTTTGCACCCCAGTCTCAAAACTTTTCTCTCTGTAACATTCTTTCTGCACCTCAGTCTCCAACCTCTGCTCTCTGCGACAGTTCATCTGCACCCCGGTCTTTAAACTCTGCTCCCTAAAACAGTTCTTCTGAACCCCAGTCTCCAACATCTGCACTCTGAAACAGTTCTTCTATAAACCATTCTCCAACCTCTGCTCTCTGTAACAGTCCTCGTGTATTGAAGTTTCTGAACTCTGCTCTCTGCAACGGTCTTTCTGCACCCCGTTCTCCAACCTCTGATTTCTGTATCAGTCCTTCTGAACCCCAGTCTCCAAACTCGGCTCTCTGTAACAGTCCCTATGCACCTCAGTCTCCAAATTCTGCTCTCTGCAACAGTCCTTCTGCACCCTAGTATCCAACACCTGCTCCCTGCAACAGTCCTTCTTTACCCCATTCTCCAACCTCTGCTATCTGCAATAGTCCTTCTACACACCAGTCTCAAACCTCTGCTCTCTGTAACAATCATTCTGCACCTCTGTCTCCACCTCTGCACTCTGGAATGTTCCTGCTGCACCTCAGTCTCCGACCTCTGCTCTCTGTATGATCCTTCTGCAACCCAGTCTTCAAACTCTGCCCTCTGTAACATTCGTTCTGCATCCCCTCACCAAACTCTGCTCTCTGTAACAGGCTTTCAGCACCGCAGTCTCCAACCTCTGTTCTCTGTAACAGTCCTTCTGCACCCCAGTCTCAAACCTCTGCTCTCTACAAAGATGATTCTGCATCCCAGTCTCTAACCTCTGTAATCTCCAACAGTTCTTCTGCACCTCAGTCTAAAAACTCGGTTCTGCAACGATCCTTCTGCACCCCAGTCTCTAAACTCTGCTCTCTGTAACAGTCCTGTTTCACCTCAGTCTCCAACCTCTGCTCTCTGTAAGATCCTGCTGCAACCCTGTCTCCAAACTCTGCTCTCTGTAACAGTCCTTCTGCACACCAGTCTCCAACCTCTGCTCTCTGTAACAGTCCTTCTACAACTCAGTCTCCAAACTCTGCTCTCTGTAACATTCCTTCTCTACCCCATCTCTAACCTCTGCTCTCTGCAACGGTCCTTCTGCACGATAGTCTCCAACCTCTGTTCTAGGCAACAGTCTTTCTGCACCCCAGTGTACAAACTCTGCTCTGGGTATCATTTCTTCTTCAACTCAGTGTCCAACCTCTGCTTTATGTAAGATCTTTCTGCAACCCAGTCTCCAAACGCTGCTCTCTGTAACAGTCCTTCTGCACCCCAGTCTTAAACCTCTGCTATGTGCAACAGTTCGTCTGCACCGCAGTCTCCATCCTCTGAACTCTGAAAGATCCTTCTGCACCCCAGTCTCCAAACTCTGATCTCCGTAACAGTCCTTCTTCACCCCAATCTCCAACCTGTGCTCACTGTAACAATCCTTCTGCACCTCAGTCTCCAAACTCTGCTTTCTGCAAAAATCCTTCTTAAACCAAGTTTCCAACCATTGCTCTCAGTAACATTTCTTCTGCACCTCAGTCTCAAACCTCTGCTCTATGTAAGATCCTTCTGCTACCCAGTCTCCAAACTCTGCTCTCTGTAACAGTCCTTTTGCACCCCAGTCTCCAACCTCTGCTCTGTGCAACAGTTCGTCTGCACCCGACTCTCCAAACTCTGCTCTCTGTATGATACTTCTGAACCTTAATCTCAAAATTCTGATCTCTGTAACAGTTCTTCTTCACTTCACTCTCCAACCTCTGCTCCCTGAAACAATCCTTCTGCACTCAAGTCTCCACCTTCTGCTCTCTGAAACACTTCTTCTGCACCCCAGTCTTTAACATCTACTCTCTGAAACAGTCCTTCTGCATCCTATTCTCCAACCTCTGCTCTCTGCAACAGTCCTTCTGTACCCTGGTCTCAAACCTCTGCTCTTTGTAACAGTCCGTATGTACTGAAGTCTCCAACCTCTGCTGTATGTAAGGTTAATTCTGGACCCAAGTCTCCAACCTCTGCTTTCTGTATAAGTCCTTCTGCACTGCAGTCTCCAAACTCTGCTCTCTGTAACAGTCCTTCTGCATCTCAGTCTCCAAATTCTGCTCTCTATAACAGTCCTTCTGCAACCCAGTCTCCAAACTGTGCACTCTGCAACAATCTATCTACACTCCAGTCTTCAACCTCTGCTCTGTGTAACAGTCCTTCTGCAACCCAGTTTCCAATCTCTGATCTCTGCAACAATCCTTCTGCATCCCAGTCTCCAACATCAGCTCTCTGCAACCGTCTTTCTTCACCCAAGTCTCCAACCTTTACTCTCTGCAATGATCCTTCTGCACAACAGTATACAACCTCTGCTCTCTGCAATAATCCTACTGCACCCCAGTCGCCAACCTCTTCTCTCTGTAACAGTCCTTCTGCACTGCAGTCTCCAAACGCTGCTCTACGTAATATTCTTCTGCAACCCAGTCTCCAAACTCTGCTCTTTGTAACAGCCATTCTGTACCCAGTCTCCAACCTCTGCTCTTTGTAACAGGCCTCCTGCACACCAGTCTCCAAACTCTGCTCTCTGTATCAGTACTTATTCACCCCAGTCTCCAAACTCTGCTCTTTTTAACATTATTTCTGCATCTCAGTCTCCTACCACTGCTCTCTGCAACAGTTCTTCTGCACACCAATCTCCAACATCTGCACTCTGAAACAGTTCTTCTCCACTCCAGTCTCCAACCTCTGCTCTCTGTAAATGTCCTCCTGTATTGCAGTCTCCAAACTCTGCTCTTTGTAATGGTCCTTCTGCACCTCAGTTTCCAACCTCTGATTTCTGTATCATTCGTTCTGCACCCCAGTCTCCAAACTCTGCTATCTGCAACACTCCTTCTGCACCGCAGTCTCCAAATTCTACTCTCTGCAACAGTCCTTCTGCACCAAAGTCTCCAACACCTGCTCCCTGCAACAGTCCTTCTGCACCCCAGTCTCCAAACTCTGGTCATTTTAACAGTCCTTCTACACCTCCGTCTCCAAATTCTGCTCTCTGCAACAGTCCTTCTGAACCCAAGTCTCCAAACTCTGCTCTCTGCAACAGTCCTTCTACACCCCAGTCTTCAACCTCTGCTCTGTGTAACAGTCCGTCTGCACCCCAGTCTCCAACCTCTGCTCTTTGTAACAGTTCTTCTGTACCATATTCCCTAACCTCAGCTCTCTGTTACAGTTTTTGTATATGGCAGTCTCCAACCTCTGCTCTCTGTAACAGTCGCTCTGCACCCCAATTTCTAACCTCTGCTTTCTGTAACAATCCTTCTGTACCTCAGTCACCAAACTATGATCTCTGTAACCATCCTTCTGCACCTCAGTCTCTAACATCTGCTCTCTGTAACAGTACTTCTGAACCTCAGTCTTAAACCTATGCTCTCTGCACGATCTTTCTGCACCCCAGTCTCCAACCACTGCTCTATGTAACTGTCGTCCTGCACCTCAGTCACCAACCTCTGCTCTCTATAAGATCCTTCTGCAACCCAGGCTCAAAACTCTGCTCTCCATAACAGTCCTTCTGCAACCCAGCCTAAAACTCTGCTCTCTATAACAGTCCTTCTGCAACCCAGTCTCCAACCTTTGCTCTCTGTAGCAGGCCTTTGCACCCCAGTCTCCAAACTCTGCTCTCTCAAACAGTTCTTCTGCACGCCAGTCTCCAACCTCTGCTCTCTGCAACAGTCCTTCTGCACCACAGTCTCCAAACTCTGCTTTCTGCAACATTGCTTCTGCACCTTAGTATCCAACCTGTTGTCTCTGTAACAGTCCTTCTGAACCCAAGTCTCTCACATCTGCTCTCTGTAACGATCCTTCTTCAGCCCAGTCTCTACCTCTGCTCTCTTCAACGATCCTTCTGCACCTCACTCTCCAACCTCTGCTCTCTGTAACAGTTTTTCAGCACCTCAGTCTCCAACCTCTGCTCTCTGCAACCGTCCTTCTGCACCCCAGTTTCCAACCTCTGCTCTCTGCAACGATCCTTCTGCACCCCAGTCTCCAACATCTCCTCTCCTTAACACTCCTTCTGCAACCCAGTCTCCAAACTCTGTTCTCTGTATGGTCCTTCTGCACCCCAGTTTCCAAACTCTAATCTCTGTAACATTCCTTTTTCAACCCAGTCTCCAACCGCTGCTTTCTTCAACGCTCCTCCTGCAATCCAGTCTCCAAACTCTGTTCTCTGACACAGTCTTTCTGATCCCCAATTTCAAATCTCTACTCTCTGTAACAGTCCTTCTGTACCTCAGTCTCCATCTTCTGCACTCTGTAATAGTCTTTCAGCACCCTAGTATCCAACCTCTGCTTTCTGTATAAGTCCTTCTGCACCATAGTCTCCTAACTCTGCTCTTTGTTACAGTCCTTCTGCACCTCAGTCTCCAAACTCTGCTTTCTGTAAGATCCTTCTGCAACCAAGTCTCCAAATTCGGCTCTCCATAACAATCCTTCTGGACACCAGTCTCCAACCTCTACTCTCTGCAATGATCCTTCTTCATCCCAGTCTCCAACCTCTGCTCTCTACAACAGTCATTCTGCACCCCAGTCTCCAAAATCGGCTCTCTGCAACAGTCTTTCTGCACCTCAGTCTTAAATCTATGTTCTCTTCAACGACCGCCATGCACCCCAGTCTCTTTCCTCTGCTCTCTCTAACAGTCCTTCTGAACCTCAGTCTTCTACCTCTGCTCTCTGTAAGATCCTTCTGCAACAAAGTCTCCAAACTATGCTCTCTGTAACAGTCCTTCTGCAAAATAGTCTCCAACCTCTGCTCTCTGTAACAGGCCTTCTGCACCCCAGTCTCCAACCTCTGCTCTCTGCAACAGTCCTTCTGCACCCCAGTCTTCAACTTCTGTTCTCTGTAACAATTCTTCTGCACCTCAGTTCCCAAACTCTGACCTCTGCAATGGTCCTTCTGCATCCCAGTCTCTAACCTCTGCTTTCTGCAACCATCCTTTTGCACCCTTGTCTCTAACCTCTGCTCTCTGAAAAAGTCTTTCTGAACCCCAGTATCCAACATCTGCTCTCTGCC
The DNA here is from genome assembly GCF_052094955.1 of Ictidomys tridecemlineatus. Lineage (NCBI taxonomy): Eukaryota > Metazoa > Chordata > Mammalia > Rodentia > Sciuridae > Ictidomys > Ictidomys tridecemlineatus. The sequence continues at coordinate 22,092 of NW_027521906.1, read as the reverse complement.
ACAGTCCTTCTGCACCTAAGTCTGAAAACTCTGCTCTCTGCAATGATCCTTGTGCACCCCAGTCTCCAAACTCTGCTTTGTGTAACAGTTCTTCTGCACCTCAGTCTCCAACTTTTGCTCTCTGCAACAGTTCTTCTGCATCCCAGACTTTAACATCTACTCTCTGAAAGAGTCCTTCTACACCCCAGTCTCCAAACTCTACTCTATGTAACAGTGCTTCTGCACCTCAGTCTCCAATCTCTGCTATCTGTAAGATCCTTCTGCAACCCAGTCTCCAAACTCTGCTCTCTGTAACAGTCCTTCATCACCCCAGTCTCCAAATTGTGCTCTCTGTAACAGGCCTTCTGCACTCCAGTCTCCAACCTCTGCTCTCTGTATCAGTCCATCTTCATCCCAGTCTCCAACGTCTGCTATCTTTAACTGTCATTCTGCACCCCAGTGTTTAACCTCTGCTCTCTGCAACAGTCCTTCTGCAACCCAGTCTCCAACCTCTGCTTTCTGCAACAGTCCTTCTGCACCCAAGTCTCCAACCTCTGCTCACTGCAACATTCCTTCTGCAACCCAGTCTACAAACTCTGCTCTCTGTAATGATCCTTCTGCACCCCAGTCTCGAAACTCTGCTCTCCGCAACAATTCTTCTGCACCTCAGTGTCCAACCTCTTCTCTCTGCAAAGATCCTTTGGCACCCCAGTCTCAAACCTCTGCTCGCTGCAACAGTCCTTGTGAACCCCAGTCTCCAAAATCTGCTCCCTGCAACAGTTCTTCTGTACCTCAGTCTGAAAACTCTGCTCTCTGCAATAATCCATCTGCACCCCAGTCTCCAACCTCTTCTCTCGGTACCGCAGTCTACAACCTCTATTCTCCATAAGGTTCCTTATGCACCCCAGTATCCAACCTCTGCTTTCTGTATCAGTCGTTTTGCACCACTGTCTCCAAACTCTGCCGTCTGTAAGAGTCCTTCTGCAATTCAGTCGGCAAACAGTCTTTTTGCACCCCAATCTCCAACATGTGCTCTCTTCAATAGTCCTTCTATACCCCAGTCTCAAAACTCTGCTCTCTTAAACAGTCTTTCTGCACCCCACTTTCAAACATCTGCTCTCTGTAACATTCCTTTTGTAACTCACTCTCCAAACTCTCCTCTCTGAAAGAATCTTCTGAAACCCAGTCTCTAAACTCTGGCTCTGTAATAGTCCTTCTGCTCCTCAGTACCAAACTCTGCTCTCTGTAACAGGCTTTCTTCACACCAGTTTCCAAACTCTGCTCTCTGTAAGAGTCCTTCTGCACCCCAGTCATCAACCTCTACTCTCTGCAACGATCCTTCTGCACATCAGTCTTTAACCTCTGCTCTAAGCAACGGTCCTCATGCACCCCAGTTTCCAAACTCTGCTCTCCGCAACAGTCCTTATGTACACCAGTCCCCAACCTCAGCTCTCTGAAAAATCCTTTTGCACCCAAGTCTCTAAACTGTACTCTCTGAAACAGTCTTTCTGCACCCCAGTCTCCAACCTATGCTCTTTGTAACAATCCTTCTGCACATTAGTCTTTATCCCCTGCTCTCAGCAATGGTCCTTATGCACCCCAGTCTCCAACTTCTGTTCTCTGCAACAGTCCTTCTGCACCACAGTCTGCATCATCTTCTCTCTGTAACAGTCCTTCTGTACTGCAGTCTCCAAACTCTGCTCTCTGTAACGTTCCTTCTGGACCCCAGTATCTCACATCTGCTTTCGGTATCAGTCCTTCTGCACCCCAGTCTCCAACCTCTGCTCTCTGTAACATTCCTTCTGCACCTCAGTCTCCAATCTCTGCTCTCTGTATCAGTACTTCTGCACCCCTGTTTCCATACTCTGCTCTCTGAAACAGTCTCCAAACTCTGCTCTTTGCAACAGTCTTTCTGAACCCCAGTCTCCAACATCTGCTCTCTGCAACAGTCCTTCTGCACCTTAGTCTAAAAACTCTGCTCTCTGCAACGATCTTTGTGCACCCCAGTCTCCAAACTCTGCTTACTGTAACAGTCCTTCTGCACCTCAGTCTCCAACTTCTGCTCTCTGCAACAGTTCTTCTGAACCCCAGTCTTTAACTTCTACTCTCGGAAACAGTCCTTCTACAAACCTGTCCAAATGCAGAAGAATGAGACCTGAACTATCGCTCACCCTGCAAAAAATCAACTAAAAATCCATTAAAGACCCAGGCACTAGACCAGAAATTATGCAGTTTCTAGGAAAAAATAAAGTCAATACTCCAACCTACAGGCAGAGGCAATGACTTTCTCAATAGGATGCCAAAGCTCAGGAGATAATACCAAAAGTTAGCTAATAGGATGGCATCAAATTAAGAAGGTTCTGCCCAGCAAAGGAGATAATTAGAATATGAAGAGAGAACCTACGGAAAGGGAGAAAATCTTTATGAGTTGCTCTTCTAAAAGAGGATGAATATTCAGAATATTAATAAAGAACTCAAAAACTTAACATCAAACCCACAATTATTAAATAACCCAATTATCAAATAACCCAAATACCAAATGGGAAACTAAATGAACTAAACAGACACGTCTTAGAAGAAAATATGTGAATGGCCAACAAATATATGAAAATACTTGCAAGTCAAGACTACCCAGAGATTTCATCTCACTTCAGTGACAAAGGCAACCACCAAGAATACAAACAGAAATGAGTGTGACAAGGAGAGAATTGGAGAGAAAGGAGCACTCTCATCCTGTTGGTGGGCATGTAAATCAGCACAACCACCACAGAAATCGGGATGAAGGCTCCTCAGGAGTAGCCATGGACCACCCTGCGACCCAGCTCTACCTCTGCTTGGTATTTATAACAGCGGATCTAAGTCATCATACTATAATGACACATACATGCCCATGAACCAGCCAAAGTGAAATTAGTGGAGGAATGGATAAAGAACATCTGGTATATGCACACTGGAATTTTATTCAGCCGTAAAGAAGAACGAAATTATGTCATGCTGGAAGATGGATGGATCTTCAGAACATTAAGAAAAATACGCAATTCAGAAAGTTAAGAGCCATATGTTTTTCCTCTGTTAAAGCTAGAGGGGGAAAAGAAAGGAAAGTTGGGAAGGGAGTCTCATCATGAAAGTTGAAGGAAGATCAGTAGAGTCAAGGCACCAGGGGAGTAGGTGAGGAAAAGGAAAATATTGGAATGATATTGGCCAAAGTTCACGGTTATTTTGTGTGCATGTTCAAATATGTGTCAGCAAATCCCACCATTATGGACCACTACAATGCACCAATGAAGTGAGAAAAGAAGAGTTTCACATTACATGGGACAGGCACTATTCTAGGAGGGTGCCCATTTTTTCCCATCTATAAATACCACAATCATTTACCACTGTCAAAAATCTCTACAGATTCAAATGTTCTAATCACTGTTCCACTACATGTCCTCTTCTATTTCAGGGTTTCCTTATTCTCACTGAAATCAGGGAGCCAGTTTCAATGATGCCATATGTTAATGTCTTCCCATGCTGCCGAGGACATCGGCTACAGGTTTCACAAGGATCTGGTGCTGCCTTCTGAACGGATGTCCACGAGGTCTTGGCGAAGGCTGGTGCTCCAGGCTCTTCTCCAGATCCAGCTGTGAGGCCAGGGAAGGGGTCACATAACACGCCATCCAACACCTTATTTATTTCTGATCACCATCCTCTCCATTATTCCAGGATCATATTGGTCATTGAACTTAAGCAAACACTGAGTCCAGATTTCAGTCCATCAACCAAAGAGAGTCTAATAGCCACTCCCCGTGGCTCAGGAAAATCCTTGGCCCTAACATTTCTTGTGATTACGTCCCTGTGACTGCATTCAAGATGATCCAGCAATATGTCCTGACTTCTTTGGTCTAGAAGACTCAAACCAAATTTCTTATATATTCTTAAGGCTCCTATTAACAAAATACAGTAAAATATTTACCTTTTATTTTGGTGTGACCCTTATACTCTCCTGGGCTATATTTTATACTCTTACCTGAGGCGTTCTAAGATCAGACCCCAATTAAGAGTCTGGTGACAATGTGGGATGATGGATGAGCATCTTAAAGAAAATTGAGATGAGGATGTGGCTCAAGCAGTAGTGCACTTGCCTGGCACGCGTACGGCCCGGGTTCGATCCTTAGCACCACATACCAACAAAGATGTTGTGTCTGCCGAGAACTAGAAAATGAATATTAAAAATTCTCTCTCTCTCTCTCTTTCTCTCTCCCCTCTCCTCTCCACTTCTCTCCTCTCTCACTTTCTCTAAAAAAAAAAAGACAACTGCTTAGGTAGAGTCACCATAGGGTCTTCAATTAAGGGAAAGCTAGTCTTCTCGGGAGAGGAGGGGCTGCTTCTGACAGCAAAGAGGGTTAATGGAGATTTCAGGGTTTAAGACTCTGAGATATGTCTAATTCCACTGGTATTTTGCCATTCTAATTAACAGGGTCTCAATCATTCCCCCATTAATGTCCTAATTGACATAAGAGAGACCTGAAGAAATTGTGGATTTATAATTTTCTTTGTACTTCTGCAATTTGAAGAATTGGATGTTTTATTCTGATATTAACCTTTATCAGTTTCCAGAGAGAAAATATTTCTGATGATCTGAACCTGACTTGGAGGAGGAATATAATGCTTGAACCTATCATTTTCTTTCTGTAAGTCTCCCACTCCACTCAGTAACAGCAGTCTGTAGTCATGTGTAATGTTCATTTTCACCCTGAAGGTCGATGGTGTTATTCCAAAGTTTTCCATTGACATTTGATTTCAGGCCACGATAACTTAAAGTCTCTGTTGGGTTATTGTACACAAGGAATTATCAGGTCTCCTTTTCCATGGGCTGCGACATCATCAACATATTCAATTCTCTCAGGTCAGACATCCAACCTACCTCCTCAGATCTGTCATCTAGAACCATCTCTGATGTAAACCACTATTGTGGTCAGTGTCACCATGGTCAGGTAGAGATGAAGAACGACTCTTGATGTCTTAGGGTAGAGGAAGTTGACACAGAAAAAAGTTATAAAATGTTTGTGAGATCTGAAAGTAAAAAGAAAAATGGGGCATGTGACACCACCCAATATATGGAAACCCTAACTTCCCTGGAAAGAGACGCTCATTCCACGCTACTGTGACCCACATTCAGAAACAGCTTTCTAGGAGCCTGGACATACACCTCCTGGCACCAAGGAGATTAGTTCCTGCCTCTACAGGGCTGGTTTGCTGCTGCTGCTATGGAATCCAAAAGAAACCTCTTTCTTCTTTTCCTTTCTTCCTCTCTTCCTAGTGTTTGGCCGATCTTGACAGAACCTCCTAAAATGAAGGCCTGCAGGCAGGTGAGTGTGGGAAACGAGGTTCTCATACTTTCTGTCTCTCTGGTGTGGGGGGAACACAGAAGGACAGAGATGGTGCTGAACATCCACACAAGGTGTCCAACACACTTGAACCTGAAAGTGGAAAAAGGGTTTGTGAAAAGAGAGGAGAATAAAAAGTCTCAGAGATTTTAAAAGGGGATTTGGAGTTGAAGCTCCAGATACAGACTCTCTAACCAGGTGCCTACAAGTCCCTGGGAGGCATCTTTTTTCAGATGACCTTATACTCCAGTTTGAAGTTTGGTCTAGACTTTGATCATCCAAAGAAATGCACACCCTCCAGCCAGCTTTCTCAGGGAACTCTGGACCTTCTTGCTTCTCAGGCTGTGAATGACGAGGCTCAACAGGGGGCTCACCACACAGAAAAGCAGAGACCAGGGTGTCCATGTCCAGCCTTCTCTGGGCCTGTCATAGTGGAAGTTGGCTGTTCCATAAAAGACCACCATGACAGTGAGAGGAGACGCACAGGTAGAAAAGGCCTTCCTCCTGCCCTACGCAGAGGGAATCCCCAGTATATCTGCCATGATGAGTGCGTAGGAGCCTGCAGTGAAGAGGCAGGGGCTCAGGCCCATGGTGGCACTGACCACGTGGAGCCCAGACTCGTTGACAGAGGTGTCTGAGCAGGAGAGCTTCAGGAGCAATGGGGTGTCACAGAGAAAGTGGCTGAACTGCTGGGGCCCACACAGAGTGAGTATGATGGCCAGCACTGTGTGTGTTACCAAATTCACCAGCCCACACAGCCAGGACTCAGCCACCAGGCCAACACAGACCTTCACACTCATGATGACTGGATACTGAGGAGGACAGCAGGTGGCCACACAGCAGTCATACTGGCCACACAGACAGTAAGACGCCTTCTGTGCTTGCACTTGTCACCAAGAAGAAGATCTAGGAAAGGCAGCCCTCATAAGAAATGGCCTTCTTCTCCCAGAAGAAGTTCACCAGCAGTACTGGGAGGGTGGTGGATGTGTAGCAGACGTCCAAGAAGCTCAAATTGCTGAGGAAAAAGTACATTGGAGTGTGGAGAGCAGGACTGACCCTGGTGGCCACTATTATGAGCATGTTCCCCAGGAGAGTGGTCAGGTAAATGACCAGAAAGAGCAGAAAGAACCATCCCTGTAGGTTGGAGTGGTTGGAAAATCCCAAGAAGATGAATTCAGTGACAAATGATTGATTGCTCATTTCTAATGGTATCATAGTTACAAAACAGAGAAAAAGAGACCATGATGAAAATGGACTGAGAGCACCCCAAACAGGCTTGTTAATCTGCAGCAACATGGCAAATAATATTGTATACAGAGATGCCTGGCTCTGGAAAGAGACGTATAGGAGTGATTTTAGAGAGAGCATAACTTCTCACAGACTTTTGCATGGGTGCTCTTTTGTAAGAATAAATGAAGACTTGGTCAAAATGCACAACGAGCTATCATCCCCTGCGTCTCATTGAATCTGCAGTATCTCCCTCCTAACACTGTGCTTCATTGTGACGAATTTTTTTTTGTATGTCTGTTATTTCAAGTAATAAGTTTTTATTGTGGAAAAAATGAAGAAAATGCAGAAAGTTATTCAGAAGAATAGAACAGATCACAAAATCAAAGCTCTCTTTGCATTCATCCCATTCTACCTCTATCTATCTTTAAAATATCCAAAGCAAAATTTCCCAATATTGTTGTACTCTATTTAGTTGTTTGCTTTGTAATCTTAATTTCCTAACATGAAATTAAGTTAATATCTCCCTTTTTATTGAACATAGAAACCTTCTATTCCATTCACTATCATAAATATTAGAATAGAAACTTTCATACTTATGTATCTGTGATTATCTCTGATTATTTCTTAAAAGTAAAATTATAAGTCACCCGCTTTTAAATACATTGATCTATTTTTTTCAGTAGAAACTTTTATTTTTTTAAGTTTTATAAGATACAAGAAATTTTGACAAATGATATATACTTAGGTATTTTTCTTCTTTTGTATTATAAGATTTACCTCACCAAACATTACATTTCCTGAAAAAAAAATGATTGATACAATTACTGATTTTCTATCATGTTACCCATGCTAATCCGTGATCCATTGTTTTGAACTAATATTTCTCTTTCTTTTTCAATCTTAAATGAAAAATATTATAGTAAAACAGTAGGCTCTTGGTCCAGATAGATGTGGATTGAAATCCATCTGTTGTTTACTAGATGTTGTTTGTAAAAAAGTCAGCTAATCTCTATTCCTCAGTTTGTTCCTTGCTTAGGATATTAATGATGTCTATCTCACAACTGCTGAAAAAAGTTTTGAGATAATATAAGCTATGTGTCTGGCACATTACATTTACTCAATGCCTTATATCAAGTTAGAAAATGTCTATCCATTTTTTACTAGTAGTTTTTTTTTTTTGGTGTATGTGTGCTGGGTTTTGAATTCAGAGCCTTATGCATACTAAGCATGCACTCTACCACTGGACTTTGCCCCTAGTTTCATTTAGTTATAGTTTTTATCATAAATAGCTATTGAATTTTCTTATTTTCTCTGCATCTATTGAAATGATATAAATATTTTTTTCTTATTTAGTCAGTTACAATGGAAATTCAGTTGATTGAATTTTTTAATATTGAACCAGCCTTGCATTCTGGGATTTATCTCAATTGACTGTAATGTTATCCTTATTCTATATGGCTGAATTCAGTTAGTTAATATCGTTCCCTGCTTGCTTTTGTGTATTCTATTTTCGCTGTTCTCCAGAGATAATCTATTTCTTGAAGAATTCTCAGCTGTATTCTACTGTTATTTTCAGTCAATGCATCTTAGTGGACTAGTGGGAAACAGAGAAGGGATTTCTGATGTTTCCAGGAAGCCCTGCCTTAGGTAATGTAAACTCAATCACAGGGATAATGCCTTCACAGTGACCCACTTTCTAGCAATATGGCTGAGCCTAGTTCTTATTCCTCCTGACGTTAGACATTTCGGCCTGTTCCTTTCCATAGCTACAAAGGTTTTCCTTTGAGTGTACTAATGTAACAGTTTCTGTTACTCTTGCCCCTGAATATTACAGATTTTGTTCTATGCAAAAAATCAGGAAATAGGTCTGGGAGGAGTTTTGGCTGCTGTTGCTGCTCTTTGTACCTCCACCTATCCAAGAAATAATACCGTTAAAGACACTTTCTCAGAATACTTCCCTATCTTCCTGGGAGCATGTGGTGGAATCCATGGAGAAAAAGAAAAAATACAAACATCTTATGTCTATACCCCTCTGGGTCTTTATGCTCTTAAACCAGTCTATACTTAGTCTTTAGCAATCAATTAACTATTTTTTATTTAAGTTTTTTTTATAAATAAACTCCTATTTATGTAGTGGGTTCTCCCATAGTTAAAAAAATGCAATGCCTGGATTATTTTGATTGCTTATCTCTCCCCAGACTTCTGTTAGTTGTTTGCCTTATAATCTTCATCCATAATAAAGTCAAGAAAAGTCATTAATTTGCATTTTCTTCTGCTCTTTTTGGTTATTATAATGATGAAAACAACATGCTTTCTAGCTATTTTGATAGATACTCAACCTGAAATTTTTAGTCTATACACTTACTTTTCAGAAATATTTAGTAATTTCTAATTTAGTTAAATATGTAGTTATTCTATTCAAAACAATCCCATTCCTAGCATATTTCCAAGGAAATTAATGCATATTTCATAAAAATTCTTGTGTAAAAATTCATAATAACTCAAACAAATATTATGCCTTCAGCAGAAGTACAGAAGACTAACCACGGTTTATCATGCAGTGGAATAATTCAGTTTTTTTTTTTTGGAGCTCAGGGGTAATATCAGTTGAAGCATGAAGGAATTTTCTAAAGTGATGGAAATGTTTTATATCCTGATTTTTGGTAGTTCATATATATGTAAAATATTATAAACCTGTACACTTTAGATCTGTGCATTCTTTGAGTACAAATTATAGTTCAATTTTTAAAAATAGCCTTATTTTAAAAATCAGTAATTAATGGGGAAGAGTGGTACCTGCCTGTAATCCCAGATACTTGGGAGACTAAGGCAGGAGAATCATAAATTTAAAACTCTGCAAGGCCCCCCGCCCCAAATAATTGAAATGGCTGAAGATACAGCTTCATGATACAGTGCCACTGGGTTCAATCCCAAGTAATGCAGTAAGTAAGTAAGTAAGATAGTAAATTGATAAATAGAATTGAAAGCATTTTTTCAAGATGATTTTTAACTCAGGATTGGTTGGAACCACATCTAAATATTTTTTTAGGTCTCTAAGAGGTTAAGTATTTTCTCCCAATTTTGCATTTCTCTCTTTCTTTTTTACCACAGTGATAGTCCAGGACATATCACATTTTACAAGTGACATCAGTTGTTTCCTGATCACGATCTGTTTGAAGCAGTGAATGTGAATGGTGGGTGCATTCGGTCTGTATCAAAGATACAGAATTTATTACTGTGAAATCTATGAGCTATCTGGCCTGGCCCAGAGTTGTCCTCATATCCTTCCATGTGGTGTGGGTGGTTGGAGCCGAGGGAAACATCAGAGGTCATTGTGCAGAACAGTTGGCCTCAGTCAGTGAGTTCCAAGTGTTCCCAGTGATGCTGGTCCAAGGACACACTTTGGGGGAGGCTGGGCTCTTTCACCTAACATGCAGGGATGCCCTTACCCCTAACTGGTAGGCTTAAAAGCTTAACAAATTCACCAGGAAAAAGCCTCTCTCCTTTCTTGGAGATTCAGCACTCAATTCAGCATTTAACATCTCTTTTAGTTCTGTTTTTTTGGGGGCCAGGGTGTACGAGGGCAGTTACTGGAGATTGAACTCAGGGGCTTGACCACTGAGCCACATCCCCAGCCCTATTTTATATTTTATTTAGAGACAGGGTCTCACTGAGTTTCTTGGTTCCCTGTTTTTGCTGAGGCTGTCTTTGAACTCACTATCCTCCTGCCTCAGCCTCCTGAGCTGCTGGGTTATAGGTGTGCAACACTGTGCTAGCTCTTTCAGTTCTTTTTATTTCACCTGTGCTTTTTCTAGCATAAAGGGGAAAGGGAAGACAAATTATTACCTCTTACGATATGTCAGAGCCTTCTAGTTATAAAATTCTTCAAAATAAAAAATTCTCTTTTCCATTTAGGATTTTAAAATTTCTTTTCTTGGTAGTGGTTAGTTTCAATTCAAACCAATTTTGTTCCTATAGAGGGTCTAATTTAGTCCTAAGCCAGATCTACTAAGAAACCCAAAGAGGATAAGATCTGATCCCTGTCCTGCTGCGCCCCTCCCCTGACTCAGGCAATGGCAAGGCCCTGTTGAGGTGGATGGTGCAAGGCGTTTATCGTCTGGAGGAGCGCAGTATGTTTCTGGGAATGGGCTGATTTGTTTTTGTATTCCTTTAGTAAGTATAGTTTTGATATCTCATATCACCATTAAGTATAAAAGAAAAGTCATGACTTTCCCAATTAATGCAACTACTTCTAAAGCATAGATCTGTTTGCTCTAAATGCAATGATTCAGCTGTGGAGTATAAATTGTTAATGTCGAAAGAAAACCTCTCTGTATTCCTGTCAAGGAAGTTTTTGAAAAATTAAATTAAAATCTAGAGAATCAAAATTAATGTTAAGAAGATAGATTAGTGCTTAGTACTGGGCAACTTGTTCTTGTTCCTGTGCACAATGGTTTGTGCTCTTACATTTGTTTGATTAAAAGTAATTGCAAATCAACTACTTGCTGTAACCATGGCACCGGTTAGAGTCAGTAAGTCAAAAAGAATAGTCAAGGTATAGGCCAATAGTTTGAGACATTTGTAACTATTATTAAAAGTTAACTAAGCAGAAACAGCTAAAAGCAAAACTTGAACTGAAAGTACAAATGCTTGCTTATGCATAAGCCAAGATACATTCTTCTATTCCAATTGTAGCTACGTAATATTTTGTTTTGTTTGAATAATGATTCCTGCTTTGTAACCACAAAGTACTGTAAGCCTGCCAAAATGAAAAGTATATATGATCAACTTCACAAGTAAAGATTGGGATCAACACCTTCACTTTGGTGTCTGTGTTGTTTCTTCACCCCCTCTTTCGCAGATTCCTCACCATCCATTCGACTCCTGAGACCCCCTGTTGGAGCTGGTCTCTGACACTGTCCTTCAACCAACTTACAATCTAATTGGAAGATGAACTCAATATGTGCAGGAAACTTGGAAACAATTCTGTGTAATGTACAAATTATCATTATTTTCCCTTAGTGTTTGCTTGGGCAGCTCTGGGAATGGAGCACTTAATACTTGACAAAGCCCCTCATTCCATCTTGAATATGCACTCCTCCAGGTTTTAGTTGGGCCTCTCAATTGTGTCCTAAACACTAGGGTAACACCTTGTGTAAATGTGCACTCAGTAAAGGTTTGAAGAATGAAGAAGGTCTGTCAAGTACATCCATGGAGCAGAGTTTTTAAAAGATTCTTTAAAGACTGTACTGTGTGGGACCTAAAGAATCTAACGGAGACTTGACAGAGGCGAGAGGACATTTCTGTTCAGTGGTTCTGGTGCAGATATCTTGCTGAGAAAAATAAAGCCTCTGTGGGCATAAGTGAGGCAGCATAGCCCAGCGGCTTCTGAGGAACTCAGTGTCTCCTGTCTCCTAATCATATCCTATATGGAGATCATCGGCTCAGTTCCCACAGAACAAGCAGCTCTGCTTCTTTCTTTCCCAATCAGTCATTTCAAAGTCAGGTGACCGAGAATGAAGTCACTTATGAGTGACCCCAAAATATAAAATTTCTAAAGGAGGGGGGCTGTGTATGAAGTAGATTACTCACAAGCTTCAGGGATTTATTACAGTTAATAAATTGCTTTCAACTCCCCTCCCCAAGCATCCATGTGTTGTAAGATAAAGATGAAAACCAATAGTTAGTGAATGAATACATTTCTAAACATAACTTCTTCTACAATAATGATTTTTATTTAAACAGATATTTTGGTAGGTCTATTGTTATGCTATATTGTATCATAATGGTAATGTGTCCCTATACTTTCTCCCTAAAATTCATTCCTTTTTGTCCTGCTCATCAAAAGCAGAGGATGAACACTTAGCATTATCTATTGTTTACCATAAGTAATTTTCCACACACATCATCTCACTTAAGGAATTTAGGCATCCCAGAGTTTCTGGTTATGTTTTGGGTTTTCTTCCAGTACTGGAGGCATCATGCTAAATTCCTCAGGTTTTGTGATAACCTCTGAAGTTATTTCTACTCTGGCAATACAAGTAGTATTGTGAAAACTTAGACACACATAGAAAAGGTGCTACGATAGGTCATTACATAAATGCCATCAAAATGGTAATGAAAATATGGAAAATATTCTGTAATATGTTTTTAAGCTGTAGGTATATACTGATTCTGGGATAGTGTTTTTGAAAATTGTGATGGTAAATAAACTACTTACCAGCAACTCTCACAGAGAGGCGTAGATTTCTGGTTTTGGTGTGGCCCTTGCTGCTCTCCATACTAGCACCGGGGCTGCAAAGAAAGCTCTTGGTAAAACCAGCTGTTGGTCTTCATTCACCACAAAACGGACCTGTTATTCTGAAAGTTACCTGTCGCATATCCGTGGCCTCATGAAGGAGTCAAAATCCTCTGATCTCTCACAATTTATTTTCCTGTGATGGACATTTATAGAGGTCTGGGGCTGACCTGATGTGAATATGCACAGAGCCTTTCTTCTGCAGTTGCTCTGGGACTCCTCAGTGTGCAAACACAACTCAAGGGCAAAGGCTTGAGTTGTGTTTGCAACTGCAACAATGGAGAGCAGTTAATTTGCTCTTGGATTTATTAATGTCTTGACAATCACCTGTTCCCAGTATACAGCGAGACACAGTAAGAGTACTCCTAAAAGATCTTAGAATGATTAGCCATCAGGGAAAGGCAAAGCTAAAGCACATTTGATGAAGCACTTCACACATTCCAGGGTCGTCACAATAAAAGGAATGATAATGATGAGTTGTTAAGGGAGTGAGGAAATCAGAAGCTTTTTTCACCACTCTTAATAATAAGGTAAGCAGGTTCCACTGGTCTAAAAATGATCTGGAACTTCTTCAGAAAGTAAAATATGGAGTTAAGGATCCACCTCTTCCACTCTTACTTACAAACTCAAGAAAAATAAAAAGTTGTCCACCAATAATTTGTACATGAATGTTCATATAATGTTCATATTATATATAATGTTCGTATTCTATATACGAATCTTATTCATATTAGTCTAAAAGTGAAAATTACCAGGCAGGTGTGTAATCTAGCTGCTCAAGAAGCTGAGGCAGGAGGATCACAAATTCAGGGACAACATGGGCAAATTTGCAAGACCCTGTCTCAAATCAAAATTTTTAAAAGGGTTGGGCTTTGGCTTAGTGGTAGAACATTGTTTAGTGTGCAGGAGGCTCCGGGCTCAATCTGCAGTACGACACCCACACAGACACAAAGTAAAAATTACTATCCAGTGGAAAATGAACAAAAAAATGCGGCACTTTCATCAGATGGAAATCAGTCACAATAAGGAGGAATAAACTAAAATAATAATACAAGCTACAATATAACTGAAAATTGCAAACATCCTAAGTGAAAGGAGTCAGATCCAAAAGGCGTATATGGTATTACATCATTAAAAATATCCAAAAAACTCGAGTGTATACATGGGTCTTTCCACATGTGAAGGAGAAACACAGAAATGGTGTTTATTTAAAACTTAGAATCAAGATCCATTAGGAAAATGCAAGTCAAAGTCACATTGCACATAGCACTTCACATTCACTAGTGTTGGCTAAAACTGCAATATTGGGAAAAAAAAGATTGACTGCATTGGGTATAAGCTTTTTTTGGGGAAAGAAGTAATAAAAATATTCTGAAATACCTGTGGATTAGAGTACCCAGGTGAGGTCACAATGTGTCACATACTTAGCACAGTGTGCTTCCCCTGGTTGGAGGGGCACCACAGTGGTCATGTGTATGGAGAGAGCGCTCTTGTAATTGCTGCTGAAGAGTTCCCATATTTCTACAACTAAGACATTTCCTAGAATGAAACCATCATCTTGTTCTAATCTCACTATAAAGTCTGTCTCCAAGCCAGCTTCCTCAGGGCACTCTGGTCCTCGTTGCTTCCAGGCTGTGAATGATGGGCTTCAACATAGGTGTCACCACACAGAAGAGCACAGAGACCAGGGTGTCTGTGTCCAGCCTTCTCTGGGCCTGTCATAGTAGAAGTTGGCTGTTCCATAGAAGACCACCACGACAGTGAGGGGGGACGCACAGGTGGAGAAGGCCTTCCTCCTGACCTGGACAGAGGGAATCCCCAGGATTGCCGCCATGATGAATGCATAGAAGCCTGCAGTGAAGAGGCAGGGGCTCAGGCCCATGGTGGCACTGACATCATGGAGCGCAGACTCGTTGACAGAGGTTTCTGAGCAGGAGAGCTTAAGGAGCAATGGGGTGTCACAGAGAAAGTGGCTGAACTGCTGGGGCCCACACAGAGTGAGTGTGATGGCCAGCACCGTGTGTTTTGCCAAATTCACCAGCCCACACAGCCAGGACACAGTCACCAGGCCAACAAAGACCTTCACACTCATGATGACTGGGTACTGAGGAGGACGGCATGTGGCCACACAGCAGTCGTACTGGCCACACAGCCAGTAAGACACCTTCTATGCCAGCACTAGTCATCAAGAAGAAGATCTGGGAAACGCAGCCCTCATAAGAAATAGCCTTCTTCTCCCAAAAGAAGTTCACCAGCAGTACTGGAAGGGTGGTGGATGTGTAGCAGATGTCCAAGAAGCTCAAATTGCTGAGGAAAAAGTACATTGGAGTGTGGAGAGCAGGACTGACCCTGGTGGCCACTATTATGAGCATGTTTCCCAGGAGAGTGGTCAGGTAAATGACCAGAAAGTGCAGAAAGAACCACCCCTGTAGGTTGGAGTGGTTGAAAAATCCCAAGAAGATGAATTCAGTGACAAAAGATTGATTGCTCATTTCCAATTTTGTCATAGCTACAAAACAGAGAAAAAGAGACCATGATGAGAATGGACTGAGAGCACCCCAAACAGGCTTGTTAATTTGCAGCAACATGGCAAATAATATCGAATGAAAAGCAGCCTGGAGACTGATAACCTCTGAGACTGATCTCAGGGAATCAGACCCATGGAGCCGCACACATTTGCAGGGGTGATGGTGGGTGGGAGAAACGAGAGAATTGCTAGAAGCTAACAGAAAGCTATTCGACCTCATCATGGTGTGAAGTCATTTCTCACTGTCTTAGTAATCTCTGTCTCCTGTTGTCCTTATATGTAAACATAGGATTTTTGGAGAAGTTCATTTTCATTGCAAATGTTAAGAAAAAGAATTACAAAGCAGATTCATCATATGCAGAAGCAGTCGGTGTTGCCTTCAGTGTTTTCCAATGTAGAGTTTTTCTCATTTTACATCAATCTTGATCTCTGTGTTCGGAAAGGCAGAAGTTAACTATTCCTGTACAATGCTGAAATTATCAGGGCCAGAGCAAAATGGAGGAAAGAAGTTGATGAAGTGGGGTTGGACTGGCTATCTTAAGTATACAGGGAAGATCCGTGGAGTAGAAAGAGAATGAGAGGGCGTAGAGGTTTGTGAAGGAAGGGAATGTGAAAGGTCTTTATGCAGATCATGTTATGTGCACATAGAAGTCTACCACAGGGGACTGCACCTGTATGTATATGTAGAAAGCACCAGTCAGAAATTAACAGATAAATTACCCAAAAAAAAATCAGTAGAGAAAGGAGAATGGGGGCGGGAAGGGGAGGGAGATGGGGGTGGGGACTGAATGGAGTATATAAGATTCCATGCATGTAGGATCTTTTCCAAATCAACCCAACTTCTATGTATAACTATAATGCTCTAATAAAAAATTTAAGAAGATGACATGATCCTATCAGCAAAGAGTGAGATTTGAATTCTTCTTGACCGATTTGTATACCTTTAATTCCTTTTTTTCCAATGGCTCTGGCAATTTCAAAGATGAAGTTGAATAGAAGTGGTGAAAGAGGGGTCACCCTGTCTTCTTCCAGTTTTTAGAGTGAATGCTTTCAACCTTTCTCCACTTAGAATGATGCTGCCTTGGGTTTAGCATAGATAGCTTTTACAATGCTTTTACAAAGTTCCTTCTGTCCCTAGTGTTTCTACTGTTTTGACAGGTAGGGGTGCTTTATTTTGTTAAATCCTTTTTCTGCATCTATTGAGATGATCAATAAACTTACCTCTCTCTTAAATAAACTTAATCTCTTCACTTTGGCTAAACATTCAGATCATCTCCAGTCCTATAAATATTTTAATGAATATTTTCCAACATAAACATATGTGACCATTTCGAATTATCTCTTCAGAATAAAATTTAAATCTGACATAAAAGAATTTGTTGTGCAGTTTCTATTTAAATCTAGCTCATGGAAGAAATTATATTAAGTGAAATAAGCCAGACACATAAAAAAATAGCAGTTTTTCACTTCTTTTTGGAAGCTAAAAAGTTGATCTCAGAGAAGTAGAGAGTAGAGCGGGTGGTTATTGGAGCCTGGGAGAGAATCACAAAAATCATTGTGAGTCTGATTTCTCAAAGACGCATGTGAAGGACTGCCGAAAACATGCCCTCTGAGTGTGGTCTTTAAAAAAAAAATAATAAGAGTGGACTTCTAACAGGCTCCTCAGAAAATCTCTCTTCTCTCCTCAATGGGCAGCTGGAGGTCCATGGGTCTGGCTGCCTAGGAGCTAGCTGTGGTGTGCAAATGGTCAGGAACAGGACAGCTGGAGAATCTCAATAATCACTAGTAGACCGCATTCTAGGTGAGGGCAGGCTGGAAACAGGCCATCCAGAAGGAAATGGCTTGAGCTCTGAAAATGACAGAATCTGTGGATTTAGGAAACGGTTGTGGGTCCAATTTACTCATAACACCTACTCCCTGGGTCAGTCCATGGTTGCCACAGTTACCACAGGCCTGACCAGAACAACCTGGAGGGGGAGATGCACTCTGGCCTCTTGGCTTGGAGGTTTGGTCTGGGGCCAGCTGACCCATTGCTGCCAGCCTGAGATGAGGTGGGACGCCGAGGTGGAAGGGAACAAGGGGGGAAGTGTCCCTAGCTCATGGCAGCCAGAAGTTTGGGGTGGGGGAGGGGACGGGAGAAGACAGTTCACAGAGGACAAGATGTGATTCCCCAGGGCATGTCCCTGGCCACACTCCACTTGCCCACACTCCTCTCAGTACAGTGGGCCTTTCAGATAATTAACCCATAAAATGGATGGATCCACAGATTAGGTCACAAGTCTCACAGTCTAATCATTTCACCTCTGAACACTGTTACTGTGGCTGACCCTGAGCTTTTGGTGGGGGGATACCTTATTTCTAAGCCATAATAGTTTCTACAGTCCATGTGCTTTGGTTAGAATACCTTCATGTCGTCTGGTAGAGTAATCGGGTGCCAAAACAAGATTAAAAGGAAATATCTGGTAACTGAAAATGTGACATTTGGAGCTTGGGGAAAAGCTCTGAAGAGGAGCCCTGGGTGGAGCACTTTAAAATCCTGGTGACGAGGACACAAGAGGGCACCTGGTCTGTGGGGTAGCTGAGTGGCAGTGGGATCACTCATTAAAACATAAAAAAAAATGAGAAAGAGCATGTCTGGGGAGAGGAAAGGAGGAAAGGAGGTTGAGCCTGGAGTCTGGGTACCTGCGGGGCCTCCCCAAGGAGATTCCAGGAGGCAGCTGGACAGGTTTCCAGGAGATAGGCCTGGGAGTCATGGCTTAGAGTCACTGTGGAAGTCACAGGTGCTCATAAAGCCAAAAGAGAGCAGGGTGAGGAGAGAGGGCCTGATGGACTGTGCAGAAAAGAAGGTGTCCAGAAGGAGGCTCACCAGCTATCAGCAATTATTCTGCACCACAGTGTCAAATTCTGCTCTCTGTAGGAGGCCTTCTGCACCCCAGTCAAAAACCTCTGCTCTTTATAACAGTCGTTCTGCACCCCAGTCTACAACCTCTTCTCCCTGCAACAAACCATCTTAATCCCAGTCTCCAAGTTCTGATCTGGGGAACACTCTTTCTGCACCCCAGTCTCGAACATCTGCTCTCTGCAACAGTCCTTCTGCACCTAAGTCTGAAAAATCTGCTCTCTGCAACAATCATTCTGCACCCCATTCTCCAAGCTCTGCTCGCTGAAAGAAAACTTCTGCACCCCATTCTCCAAGTTCCGCTCTCTGAAAGAGTCCTTCTGCACCCCAATCTAGAACATCTGCTCTCTGCAACAGTCCTTCTGCACCTAAGTCTGAAAACTCTGCTCTCTGCAAAAATCATTATGCAACCCAGTCTCCAAACTCTGCTCTCTGTAACAGTTCTTCTGCACCTCAGTCTCCAAACTCTGCTCTCCATAATATCGTTCTGCACACCAGTCTCCAAACTGTGATATCTGTAACAGGCCTTCTGCACCCCAGTCTCTAACCTCTGCTCCCTGAAAGAATCCTTGTGCACCCCAGTCTCCAAGTTCTGCTCTCTGAAAGAGTCCTTCTGCACCTCAGTCTCCAAACTCTGCTCGCTGTAACATCCTTCTGCACCCCAATCTTCAAACTCTGCTCTCTGTAACAGTCCTTCTGCACCCCAGTATCCAACATCTGCTCTCTGTAAAAAACCTTCTGCACCTCAGTCTTAAAACTCTGCTCTCTGCAATGGTTCTTCTGCACCCCAGTCTCCAAACTCTGTTCTCTGCAACAGTCCTTCTGCACCCCAGTCTCCAACCTCTGCTCTCTGTAACAGTCCTTCTATACCTCAGTCTCCTAACTCTGCTCTCTGTAATGGTCCTTCCACACCCCAGTCTCCAAACTCTGCTTTGTGTATCAGTCGTTCTGCAATCCAGAATCCAACCTCTGCTCTCTGTAACTGTCCTTCTGCACCTCAGTCTCCAACCTCTGCTTTCTGTAAC
This sequence comes from Ictidomys tridecemlineatus, assembly GCF_052094955.1. Taxonomy (NCBI): domain Eukaryota; kingdom Metazoa; phylum Chordata; class Mammalia; order Rodentia; family Sciuridae; genus Ictidomys; species Ictidomys tridecemlineatus. The sequence continues at coordinate 2,762 of NW_027521906.1, read as the reverse complement.
AGTCCTTCTGCACCCCAGTCTCAAATCTATGCTCTCTGCAACATTTCCTCTGCACCCCAGTATCCAACCTCTGCTCTCTGTAAGATCCTTCTATACGCCAGTCTCCAACCTCTGCTCTCTGAAATGATATTTCTGCTCCCCAGTCTTGAAACTCTGCTCTCTGTAACAGTCCTTCTGCACCTCATTCTCTAACCTCTGCTCTCTGTAAAAATCATTCTGCAACTCAATTTCCAAACTCTGGTCTCTGTAACAGTCCTTCTGCACCTCATTATCCAACCTCTGCTCTCTGTAATGATCCTTCTGCACCTCAGTCTCCAACCAATTCTCTCTGTAACAGGCCTTCTGCACTGCAGTCTCCAACCTCTGCTCTCTATTACAGTTTTTCTGCACCCCAGTCTCCAAGCTCTACTCTCTGTTACAGTCCTGCTGCACCCGAATCAAACCTCTGCACTCTGTAACAATCCTTCTGAACCCCAGTCTCAAAACTCTGCTCTCTTTAACAGTTCTCCTGAACCAGAATATCCAAACTCTGCTCTCTGTAACACTCTTTATACAACCCAGTCTCCATCCTCTGCTCTCTGTAAGAATCCTTCTGCACCCCAGTCTCCAACCTCTGCTCTCTGTAAAAGTCCTTCTGCACCTCAGTCTCCAACCTCTGCTCTATGTAAGGATCCTTCTGCACCTCAGTCTTCAACCTCTGCTCTCTGTAACAGTCTTTCTGCATCCCAGTCTCCAACATCTGCTCTCTGCAATGATCCTTCTTCTCCCCAGGTTCCAACCTCTGCTCTCTGCCATGGTCCTTCTGAACCCCAGTCTCCAAACTCTGCTCTCTGTAACAGTCCTTCTGTACCTCAGTCTCCAATCTCTTCTTTCTGTAACGGTCCTTCTGCACCCCAATTGCTAACCTCTTCTTTCTATAATAGTGCTTCTGCACCTCAGACTCCAAATTATGCTCTCTGTAACAGTCCATCGCCACTTCAGTCTGAAACCTCTGCTCTCTGCAATGATCCTTCTGTACCCCAGTCTCCGAACTGTGTTATCTGTAACAGTCTTTCTGCACCCCAGTCTCCAACCTCTACTTTCTGTAAAACGCCTTCTGCACTCCAGTTTCCAAACTCTGCTCTCTGTAACAAGCCTTCTGCACTCCAGTATCCAACCTCTTCTCTCTGCAACGATCTTTCTGCATCTCAGTTTCCAACCTCTACTCTCTGCAACAGTTATTCTGCACCTCAGTCTCCAACCTCTGCTCTCTGTAACAGTCTATATGCACCCCAGTATCTAACCTCTTCTCTCTCTAATAATCTTAGGCACCTAAATCTCAAACTTAAGCTCTCTGCATCGGTCCTTCTGCACCCCGGTCTCCAAACTCTGTTCTCTGCAACTGTCCTTCTGCACCACAGTCTTTAAAGTCTACTTCCTGTATCAGTTATTCTGTACCCCAGTCTCTAACCTCTGCTCTCTGTAAGAGTCCTTCTGCACCTCAGTCTACAACCTCTGCTCTCTGTAACAGTCCTTCTGCAACCTAGTCTCCAACCTCTACTCTCTGCAACATTTCTTCTGTACCCCAGTCTCCAACCTGTGCTCTCTGTAACTGTCCTTCTGCACCCCAGTCTCCAACATCTGCTCTCTGTAAGTATCGTTCTCCACCATAGTCTCCAACCATTGCTCTCCTCAACGATCATTCCGCACCTCAGTCTCCAAACTCTACTCATTGCAACGATTATTCTGCACCCCAGTCTTAAACCACTGGTCTCTGTAACAATACTTATGCAGCTCAGTCTTAAAACTACGCTCTCTGTAAGATACTTCTGCACAGCAGTCTACAACATCTGCTCTCTGCAATGATCCTTTAGACCCCAGTCTTCCACTCTGCTCCCTGTAACAGTCCTTCTGTACAGCAGTCTCCGAAATCTGCTCTCTTTAACGGTCCTTCTACACCCCAGTCTCCAACCTCTACTTTCTGTATTAGTCTTTCTGCACCCCAGTCTCCAAACTCTGCTCTCTGTAACAGTTCTTCTGCACCTCAGTCTCCAAACTCTGCACTCTGCAACAGTCCTCTGCACCCCAGTCTCCAACCTCTGCTCTCGGTACCAGTTATTCTGACCCCAATCTTCAAACTCTGCTCTCTGTAACACTCCTTCTTCACTCCAGTCTCTACCCTGTGATCTCTGTAACAATTCGTCTGGACATCAGTCTCCAACCTCTGCTCGTTACAACATTTCTTCTGCTCCTCAGTCTCCAAATTCTACTATCTGTAAAAGTCCTTCTGCACCTCAGTCTCCAAATTTGCTCTCTGTAAGATCCTTCTGCAACCAATTCTCCAAACTCTGCTCTCTGTAATAGTCCTTCTGCACCCCATCTCCAAACTCTGCCCTCTTTAACAGGCCTTCTGGACACCAGTCTTATAACTCTGCTCTCTTTAATAGGCCTTCTGCACCCAAGTCTTTAACCTCTGCTCTCTGCAACGATCCTTCTTCAAACCAGGATCCAACATCTGCCCTCTGCAACAGTACTTCTGCACCTCAGTCTGAAAACGCTGCTATCTGCAACAATCCTTCAGCACCCCAGACTTAAACCTCTGCTCTTGTAACACTTCTTCTGCACCTCTGTCTCCAAAATGCTCTCTGTAAGATCCTTCTGCAACCCAGTCTCGAAACTGTGCTATCTGTAACAGTCCTTCTGCACCCCAGTCTCCAACCTCTGCTCTCTGCAACAGTTCTTCTGCACCGCAGTCTCCAACCTCTACTCTCTGTAAGATCCTT
>NW_027521905.1:0-44590 GCF_052094955.1 Ictidomys tridecemlineatus | reverse complement strand
AACGAAATTTGGTGAGCCAAGTCATTTTGGTGTACTGATCATTACCTGAAAGAATCATCAAGATTGGGTGAAAAAATGTTTGCTGAGATTTCAGGCAACTCGTAGTTTTTTGGAAGCTTGGCAACCCCTTTCCATGAAAGTGATTTTCGCCAGTCTCTGCTTAGGGCTACATCAACAGCAAACAAAGCATAGAGGTAGAACTGGAAACTGCTTTATTGTGTCAAGTTTCAAAAAGCTAGCACAAACCGTGTTTGATTTAGAGTTCCAAATGCATGTATCCCTATAGGAGAAAACAGAGTGAAACCTAAAAATGAAAACGGTTACTGCAAACGAACGGTTTAACCTAGAAGAACGAAATTTGGTGAGCCAAGTGGTTTTGGTGTACTGATCATTACCTGAAAGAATCATCAAGATTGGGTGAAAAAATGTTTGCTGAGATTTCAGGCAACTCGTAGTTTTTTGGAAGCTTGGAAACCCCTTTCCATGAAAGTGATTTTCGCCAGTCTCTGCTTAGGGCTACATCAACAGCAAACAAAGCATAGAGATAGAACTGGAAACTGCTTTATTCTGTCAAGTTTCCCAGAGCTAGCACAAACAGTGTTTGATTTAGAGTTCCAAATACATGTATCCCTATAGGAGAAAACAGAGTGAAACCTAAAAATGAAAACGGTTACTGCAAACGAACGGTTTAACCTAGAAGAACGAAATTTGGTGAGCCAAGTGGTTTTGGTGTACTGATCTTTACCTGAAAGAATCATCAAGATTGGGTGAAAAAATGTTTGCTGAGATTTCAGGCAACTCGTAGTTTTTTGGAAGCTTGGCAACCCCTTTCCATGAATGTCATTTTCGCCAGTCTCTGCTTAGGGCTACATCAACAGCAAACAAAGCATAGAGGAAGAACTGGAAACTGCTTTATTGTGTCAAGTTTCAAAGAGCTAGCACAAACCGTGTTTGATTTAGAGTTCCAAATACATGTATCCCTATAGGAGAAAACAGAGTGAAACCTAAAAATGAAAACGGTTACTGCAAACGAACGGTTTAACCTAGAAGAACGAAATTTGGTGAGCCAAGTGGTTTTGGTGTACTGATCATTACCTGAAAGAATCATCAAGATTGGGTGAAAAAATGTTTTCTGAGATTTCAGGCAACTCGTAGTTTTTGGAAGCTTGGCAACCCCTTTCCATAAAAGGGATTTTCGCCAGTCTCTGCTTAGGGCTACATCAACAGCAAACAAAGCATAGAGATAGAACTGGAAACTGCTTTATTGTGTCAAGTTTCAAAGAGCTAGCACAAACCGTGTTTGATTTAGAGTTCCAAATACATGTATCCCTATAGGAGAAAACAGAGTGAAACCTAAAAATGTAAACGGTTACTGCAAAAGAACGGTTTAACCTAGAAAAACGAAATTTGGTGAGCCAAGTGGTTTTGGTGTACTGATCATTACCTGAAAGAATCATCAAGATTGGGTGAAAAAATGTTTGCTGAGATTTCAGGCAACTCGTAGTTTTTTGGAAGCTTGGAAACCCCTTTCCATGAAAGTGATTTTCGCAAGTCTCTGCTTAGGGCTACATCAACAGCAAAAAAAGCATAGAGATAGAACTTGAAACTGCTTTATTGTGTCAAGTTTCATAGAGCTAGCACAAACCGTGTTTGATTTAGAGTTCCAAATACATGTATCCCTATAGGAGAAAACAGAGTGAAACCTAAAAATGAAAACGGTTACTGCAAACGAACGGTTTAACCTAGAAGAACGAAATTTGGTGAGCCAGGTGGTTTTGGTGTACTGATCATTACCTGAAAGAATCATCAAGATTGGGTGAAAAAATGTTTGCTGAGATTTAAGGCAACTCGTAATTTTTTGGAAGCTTGGCAACCCCTTTCCATGAAAGTGATTTTCGCCAGTCTCTGCTTAGGGCTACATCAACAGCAAACAAAGCATAGAGGTAGAACTGGAAACTGCTTTATTGTGTCAAGTTTCAAAGAGCTAGCACAAACCGTGTTTGATTTAGAGTTCCAAATACATGTATCCCTATAGGAGAAAACAGAGTGAAACCTAAAAATGAAAACGGTTACTGCAAACGAACGGTTTAACCTAGAAAAACGAAATTTGGTGAGCCAAGTGGTTTTGGTGTACTGATCATAACCTGAAAGAATCATCAATATTGGGTGAAAAAATGTTTGCTGAGATTTCAGGCAACTCGTAGTTTTTTGGAAGCTTGGCAACCCCTTTCCATGAAAGGGATTTTCGCCAGTCTCTTCTTAGAGCTACATCAACAGCAAACAAAGCATAGAGATAGAACTTGAAACTTCTTTATTGTGTCAAGTTTCAAAGAGCTAGCACAAACCGTGTTTTGATTTAGAGTTCCATATACATGTATCCCTATAGGAGAAAACAGAGTGAAACCTAAAAATGAAACGGTTACTGCAAACGAACGGTTTCACCTCGAAGAACGAAATTTGGTGAGCCAAGTGGTTTTGGTGTACTGATCATTACCTGAAAGAATCATCAAGATTGGGTGAAAAAATGTTTGCTGAGATTTCAGGCAACTCGTAGTTTTTTGGAAGCTTGGCAACCCCTTTCCATGAAAGTGATTTTCGCCAGTCTCTGCTTAGGGCTACATCAACAGCAAACAAAGCATTAATATAGAACTTGAAACTGCTTTATTGTGTCAAGTTTCAAAGAGCTAGCACAAACCGTGTTTGATTTAGAGTTCCAAATACATATATCCCTATAGGAGAAAACAGAGTGAAACCTAAAAATGAAAACGGTTACTGCAAACGAACGGTTTAACCTAGAAGAAAGAAATTTGGTGAGCCAAGTGGTTTTGGTGTACTGATCATTACCTGAAAGAATCATCAAGATTGGGTTAGAAAATGTTTGCTGAGATTTCAGGAAACTCGTAGTTTTTTCGAAGCTAGGCAACCCCTTTCCATGAAAGTGATTTTCGCCAGTCTCTGCTTAGGGCTACATCAACAGCAAACAAAGCATTAATATAGAACTTGAAACTGCTTTATTGTGTCAAGTTTCAAAAAGCTAGCACAAACCGTGTTTGATTTAGAGTTCCAAATACATGTATCCCTATAGAAGAAAACAGAGTGAAACCTAAAAATGAAAACGGTTATTGCAAACGAACGGTTTAACCTAGAAGAACGAAATTTGGTGAGCCAAGTGGTTTTGGTGTACTGATCATTATCTGAAAGAATCATCAAGATTGGGTGAAAAAATGTTTGCTGAGATTTCAGGCAACTCGTAGTTTTTTGGAAGCTTGGCAACCCCTTTCCATGAAAGTGATTTTCGCCAGTCTCTGCTTAGGGCTACATCAACAGCAAACAAAGCATAGAGATAGAACTGGAAACTGCTTTATTGTGTCAAGTTTCAAAGAGCTAGCACAAACCGTGTTTGATTTAGAGTTCCAAATACATGTATCCCTATAGGAGAAAACAGAGTGAAACCTAAAATGAAAACGGTTACTGCAAACGAACGGTTTAACCTAGAAGGACGAAATTTGGTGAGCCAAGTGGTTTTGGTGTACTGATCATAACCTGAAAGAATCATCAAGATTGGGAGAAAAAATGTTTGCTGAGATTTCAGGCAACTCGTAGTTTTTTGGAAGCTTGGCAACCCCTTTCCATGAAAGTGATTTTCGCCAGTCTCTTCTTAGAGCTACATCAACAGCAAACAAATCATAGAGATAGAACTTGAAACTTCTTTATTGTGTCAAGTTTCAAAGAGCTAGCACAAACCGTGTTTTGATTTAGAGTTCCAAATACATGTATCCCTATAGGAGAAAACAGAGTGAAACCTAAAAAAGAAAACGGTTACTGCAAACGAACGGTTTAACCTAGAAGAACGAAATTTGGTGAGCCAAGTGGTTTTGGTGTACTGATCATTACCTGAAAGAATCAACAAGATTGCATGAGAAAATGTTTACTGAGATTTCAGGCAACTCGTAGTTTTTTGGAAGCTTGGCAACCCTTTTCCATGAAAGTGATTTTCGCCAGTGTCTGCTTAGGGCTACATCAACAGCAAACAAAGCATAGAGATAGAACTTGAATCTGCTTTATTGTGTCAAGTTTCAAAGAGCTAGCACAAACCGTGTTTGATTTAGAGTTTTAAATACATGTATCCTTTTAGGAGAAAACAGAGTGAAACCTAAAAATGAAAACGGTTACTGCAAACAAACGGTTTAACCTAGAAGAAAGAAATTTGGTGAGCCAAGTGGTTTTGGAGTACTGATCATAACCTGAAAGAATCATCAAGATTGGGAGAAAAAATGTTTGCTGAGATTTCAGGCAACTCGTAGTTTTTTGGAAGCTTGGCAACCCCTTTCCATGAAAGTGATTTTCGCCAGTCTCTTCTTAGAGCTACAACAACAGCAAACAAAGCATAGAGATAGAACTTGAAACTTCTTTATTGTGTCAAGTTTCAAAGAGCTAGCACAAACCGTGTTTTGATTTAGAGTTCCAAATACATGTATCCTTTTAGGAGAAAACAGAGTGAAACCTAAAAATGAAAACGGTTACTGCAAACGAATGGTTTAACCTAGAAGAAAGAAATTTGGTGAGCCAAGTGGTTTTGGTGTACTGATCATTACCTGAAAGAATCATCAAGATTGGGTTAGAAAATGTTTGCTGAGATTTCAGGAAACTCATAGTTTTTTCGAAGCTAGGCACCCCCTTTCCATGAAAGTGATTTTCGCCAGTCTCTGCTTAGGGCTACATCAACAGCAAACAAAGCATTAATATAGAACTTGAAACTGCTTTATTGTGTCAAGTTTCAAAAAGCTAGCACAAACCGTGTTTGATTTAGAGTTCCAAATACATGTATCCCTATAGAAGAAAACAGAGTGAAACCTAAAAATGAAAACGGTTACTGCAAATGAACGGTTTAACCTAGAAGAACGAAATTTGGTGAGCCAAGTGGTTTTGGTGTACTGATCATTACCTGAAAGAATCATCAAGATTGGGTGAAAAAATGTTTGCTGAGATTTCAGGCAACTCGTAGTTTTTTGGAAGCTTGGAAACCCCTTTCCATGAAAGTGATTTTCGCCAGTCTCTGCTTAGGGCTCCATCAACAGCAAACAAAGCATAGAGATGGAACTTGAAACTGCTTTATTGTGTCAAGTTTTCAAGAGCTAGCACAAACTGTGTTTGATTTAGAGTTCCAAATACATGTATCCCTATAGGAGAAAACAGAGTGAAACCTAAAAATGAAAGCGGTTACCGCATACGAACGGTTTAACCTCGAAGAACGAAATTTGGTGAGCCAAGTGGTTTTGGTGTACTGATCATTACCTGAAAGAATCATCAAGATTGGGTGAAAAAATGTTTGCTGAGATTTCAGGCAACTCGTAGTTTTTTGGAAGCTTGGAAACCCCTTTCCATGAAAGTGATTTTCGCCAGTCTCTGCTTAGGGCTCCATCAACAGCAAACAAAGCATAGAGATAGATCTTGAAACTGCTTTATTGTGTCAAGTTTTCAAGAGCTAGCACAAACTGTGTTTGATTTAGAGTTCCAAATACATGTATCCCTATAGGAGAAAACAGAGTGAAACCTAAAAATGAAAGCGGTTACCGCATACGAACGGTTTAACCTCGAAGAACGAAATTTGGTGAGCCAAGTGGTTTTGGTGTACTGATCATTACCTGAAAGAATCATCAAGATTGGGTGAAAAAATGTTTGCTGAGATTTCAGGCAACTCGTAGTTTTTTGGAAGCTTGGAAACCCCTTTCCATGAAAGTGATTTTCGCCAGTCTCTGCTTAGGGCTCCATCAACAGCAAACAAAGCATAGAGATAGATCTTGAAACTGCTTTATTGTGTCAAGTTTTCAAGAGCTAGCACAAACTGTGTTTGATTTAGAGTTCCAAATACATGTATCCCTATAGGAGAAAACAGAGTGAAACCTAAAAATGAAAGCGGTTACCGCATACGAACGGTTTAACCTCGAAGAACGAAATTTGGTGAGCCAAGTGGTTTTGGTGTACTGATCATTACCTGAAAGAATCATCAAGATTGGGTGAAAAAATGTTTGCTGAGATTTCAGGCAACTCGTAGTTTTTTGGAAGCTTGGCAACCCCTTTCCATGAAAGTGATTTTCGCCAGTCTCTGCTTAGGGCTACATCCACAGGAAACAAAGCATAGAGGTAGAACTGGAAACTGCTTTATTGTGTCAAGTTTCAAAGAGCTAGCACAAACCGTGTTTGATTTAGAGTTCCAAATACATGTATCCTTTTAGGAGAAAACAGAGTGAAACCTAAAAATGAAAACGGTTACTGCAAACGAACGGTTTAACCTAGAAGAACGAAATTTGGTGAGCCAAGTGGTTTTGGTGTACTGATCATTACCTGAAAGAATCATCAAGATTGGGTGAAAAAATGTTTGCTGAGATTTCAGGCAACTCGTAGTTTTTTGGAAGCTTGGCAACCCCTTTCCATGAAAGGGATTTTCGCCAGTCTCTGCTTAGGGCTACATCAACAGCAAACAAAGCATAGAGATAGAACTTGAAACTACTTTATTGTGTCAAGTTTCAAAGAGCTAGCACAAACCGTGTTAGATTTAGAGTTCCAAATACATGTATCCCTATAGGAGAAAACAAAGTGAAACCTAAAAATGAAAGCGGTTACTGCAAACGAACGGTTTAACCTCGAAGAACGAAATTTGGTGAGCCAAGTGGTTTTGGTGTACTGATCATTACCTGAAAGAATCATCAAGATTGGGTGAAAAAATGTTTGCTGAGATTTCAGGCAACTCGTAGTTTTTTGGAAGCTTGGCAACCCCTTTCCATGAAAGGGATTTTCGCCAGTCTCTGCTTAGGGCTACATCAACAGCAAACAAAGCATAGAGGTAGAACTGGAAACTGATTTATTGTGTCAAGTTTCAAAGAGCTAGCACAAACCGTGTTTGATTTAGAGTTCCAAATACATGTATCCCTATAGGAGAAAACAGAGTGAAACCTAAAAATCAAAACTGTTACTGCAAACGAACGGTTTAACCTAGAAGAACGAAATTTGGTGAGCCAAGTGGTTTTGGTGTACTGATCATTACCTGAAAGAATCATCAAGATTGGGTGAAAAAATGTTTGCTGAGATTTCAGGCAACTCGTAGTTTTTTGGAAGCTTGGCAACCCCTTTCCATGAAAGTGATTTTCGCCATTCTCTGCTTAGGGCTACATCACCAGCAAACAAAGCAAAGAGATAGAACTGGAAACTGCTTTATTGTGTCAAGTTTCAAAGAGCTAGCACAAACCGTGTTTGATTTAGAGTTCCAAATACATGTATCCCTATAGGAGAAAACAAAGTGAAACCTAAAAATGAAAGCGGTTACTGCAAACGAACGGTTTAACCTCGAAGAACGAAATTTGGTGAGCCAAGGGGTTTTGGTGTACTGATCATTACCTGAAAGAATCATCAAGATTGGGTGAAAAAAATGTTTGCTGAGATTTCAGGCAACTCGTAGTTTTTTGGAAGCTTGGCAACCCCTTTCCATGAAAGGGATTTTCGCCAGTCTCTGCTTAGGGCTACATCAACAGCAAACAAAGCATAATTATAGAACTTGAAACTGCTTTATTGTGTCAAGTTTCAAAGAGCTAGCACAAACCGTGTTTGATTTAGAGTTCCAAATGCATGTATCCCTATAGGAGAAAACAGAGTGAAACCTAAAAATGAAAACGGTTACTGCAAATGAACGGTTCAACCTAGAAGAATGAAATTTGGTGAGCCAAGTGGTTTTGGTGTAGTGATCATTACCTGAAAGAATCATCAAGATTGGGTGAAAAAATGTTTGCTGAGATTTCAGGCAACTCGTAGTTTTTTGGAAGCTTGGCAACCCCTTTAAATGAAAGTGATTTTCGGCAGTCTCTGCTTAGGGCTACATCAAAAGCAAACAAAGCATAGAGACAGAACTTGAAACTGCTTTATTGTGTCAAGTTTCAAAGAGCTAGCACAAACCGTGTTTGATTTAGAGTTCCAAATACATGTATCCCTATAGGAGAAAACAAAGTGAAACCTAAAAATGAAAGCGGTTACTGCAAACGAACGGTTTAACCTCGAAGAACGAAATTTGGTGAGCCAAGTGGTTTTGGTGTACTGATCATTACCTGAAAGAATCATCAAGATTGGGTGAAAAAATGTTTGCTGAGATTTCAGGCAACTCGTAGTTTTTTGGAAGCTTGGCAACCCCTTTCCATGAAAGGGATTTTCGCCAGTCTCTGCTTAGGGCTACATCAACAGCAAACAAAGCATAGAGGTAGAACTAGAAACTGCTTTATTGTGTCAAGTTTCAAAGAGCTAGCACAAACCGTGTTTGATTTAGAGTTCCAAATGCATGTATCCCTATAGGAGAAAACAGAGTGAAAGCTAAAAATGAAAACGGTTACTGCAAATGAACGGTTTAACCTAGAAGAACGAAATTTGGTGAGCCAAGTGGTTTTGGTGTACTGATCATTACCTGAAAGAATCATCAAGATTGGGTGATAAAATGTTTTCTGAGATTTCAGGCAACTCGTAGTTTTTTGGAAGCTTGGCAACCCCTTTCCATGAAAGTGATTTTCGCCAGTCTCTGCTTAGGGCTACATCAACAGCAAACAAAGCATAGAGATAGAACTTGAATCTGCTTTATTGTGTCAAGTTTCAAAGAGCTAGCACAAACCGTGTTTGATTTAGAGTTCCAAATACATGTATCCCTATAGGAGAAAACAGAGTGAAACCTAAAAATGAAAACGGTTACTGCAAACGAACGGTTTAACCTAGAAGAACGAAATTTGGTGAGCCAAGTCATTTTGGTGTACTGATCATTACCTGAAAGAATCATCAAGATTGGGTGAAAAAATGTTTGCTGAGATTTCAGGCAACTCGTAGTTTTTTGGAAGCTTGGCAACCCCTTTCCATGAAAGGGATTTTCGCCAGTCTCTGCTTAGGGCTACATCAACAGCAAACAAAGGATAGAGGTAGAACTGGAAACTGCTTTATTGTGTCAAGTTTCAAAGAGCTAGCACAAACCGTGTTTGATTTAGAGTTCCAAATGCATGTATCGCTATAGGAGAAAACAGAGTGAAACCTAAAAATGAAAACGGTTACTGCAAATGAACGGTTTAACCTATAAGAACGAAATTTGGTGAGCCAAGTGGTTTTGGTGTACTGATCATTACCTGAAAGAATCATCAAGATTGGGTGAAAAAATGTTTGCTGAGATTTCAGGCAACTCGTAGTTTTTTGGAAGCTTGGCAACCCCTTTCCATGAAAGGGATTTTCGCCAGTCTCTGCTTAGGGCTACATCAACAGCAAACAAAGCATAGAGGTAGAACTAGAAACTGCTTTATTGTGTCAAGTTTCAAAGAGCTAGCACAAACCGTGTTTGATTTAGAGTTTCAAATGCATGTATCCCTATAGGAGAAAACAGAGTGAAAGCTAAAAATGAAAACGGTTACTGCAAATGAACGGTTTAACCTAGAAGAACGAAATTTGGTGAGCCAAGTGGTTTTGGTGTACTGATCATTACCTGAAAGAATCATCAAGATTGGGTGAAAAAATGTTTTCTGAGATTTCAGGCAACTCGTAGTTTTTTGGAAGCTTGGCAACCCCTTTCCATGAAAGTGATTTTCGCCAGTCTCTGCTTAGGGCTACATCAACAGCAAACAAAGCATAGAGATAGAACTTGAATCTGCTTTATTGTGTCAAGTTTCAAAGAGCTAGCACAAACCGTGTTTGATTTAGAGTTCCAAATACATGTATCCCTATAGGAGAAAACAGAGTGAAACCTAAAAATGAAAACGGTTACTGCAAACGAACGGTTTAACCTAGAAGAACGAAATTTGGTGAGCCAAGTCATTTTGGTGTACTGATCATTACCTGAAAGAATCATCAAGATTGGGTGAAAAAATGTTTGCTGAGATTTCAGGCAACTCGTAGTTTTTTGGAAGCTTGGCAACCCCTTTCCATGAAAGTGATTTTCGCCAGTCTCTGCTTAGGGCTACATCAACAGCAAACAAAGCATAGAGGTAGAACTGGAAACTGCTTTATTGTGTCAAGTTTCAAAAAGCTAGCACAAACCGTGTTTGATTTAGAGTTCCAAATGCATGTATCCCTATAGGAGAAAACAGAGTGAAACCTAAAAATGAAAACGGTTACTGCAAACGAACGGTTTAACCTAGAAGAACGAAATTTGGTGAGCCAAGTGGTTTTGGTGTACTGATCATTACCTGAAAGAATCATCAAGATTGGGTGAAAAAATGTTTGCTGAGATTTCAGGCAACTCGTAGTTTTTTGGAAGCTTGGAAACCCCTTTCCATGAAAGTGATTTTCGCCAGTCTCTGCTTAGGGCTACATCAACAGCAAACAAAGCATAGAGATAGAACTGGAAACTGCTTTATTCTGTCAAGTTTCCCAGAGCTAGCACAAACAGTGTTTGATTTAGAGTTCCAAATACATGTATCCCTATAGGAGAAAACAGAGTGAAACCTAAAAATGAAAACGGTTACTGCAAACGAACGGTTTAACCTAGAAGAACGAAATTTGGTGAGCCAAGTGGTTTTGGTGTACTGATCTTTACCTGAAAGAATCATCAAGATTGGGTGAAAAAATGTTTGCTGAGATTTCAGGCAACTCGTAGTTTTTTGGAAGCTTGGCAACCCCTTTCCATGAATGTCATTTTCGCCAGTCTCTGCTTAGGGCTACATCAACAGCAAACAAAGCATAGAGGAAGAACTGGAAACTGCTTTATTGTGTCAAGTTTCAAAGAGCTAGCACAAACCGTGTTTGATTTAGAGTTCCAAATACATGTATCCCTATAGGAGAAAACAGAGTGAAACCTAAAAATGAAAACGGTTACTGCAAACGAACGGTTTAACCTAGAAGAACGAAATTTGGTGAGCCAAGTGGTTTTGGTGTACTGATCATTACCTGAAAGAATCATCAAGATTGGGTGAAAAAATGTTTTCTGAGATTTCAGGCAACTCGTAGTTTTTGGAAGCTTGGCAACCCCTTTCCATAAAAGGGATTTTCGCCAGTCTCTGCTTAGGGCTACATCAACAGCAAACAAAGCATAGAGATAGAACTGGAAACTGCTTTATTGTGTCAAGTTTCAAAGAGCTAGCACAAACCGTGTTTGATTTAGAGTTCCAAATACATGTATCCCTATAGGAGAAAACAGAGTGAAACCTAAAAATGTAAACGGTTACTGCAAAAGAACGGTTTAACCTAGAAAAACGAAATTTGGTGAGCCAAGTGGTTTTGGTGTACTGATCATTACCTGAAAGAATCATCAAGATTGGGTGAAAAAATGTTTGCTGAGATTTCAGGCAACTCGTAGTTTTTTGGAAGCTTGGAAACCCCTTTCCATGAAAGTGATTTTCGCAAGTCTCTGCTTAGGGCTACATCAACAGCAAAAAAAGCATAGAGATAGAACTTGAAACTGCTTTATTGTGTCAAGTTTCATAGAGCTAGCACAAACCGTGTTTGATTTAGAGTTCCAAATACATGTATCCCTATAGGAGAAAACAGAGTGAAACCTAAAAATGAAAACGGTTACTGCAAACGAACGGTTTAACCTAGAAGAACGAAATTTGGTGAGCCAGGTGGTTTTGGTGTACTGATCATTACCTGAAAGAATCATCAAGATTGGGTGAAAAAATGTTTGCTGAGATTTAAGGCAACTCGTAATTTTTTGGAAGCTTGGCAACCCCTTTCCATGAAAGTGATTTTCGCCAGTCTCTGCTTAGGGCTACATCAACAGCAAACAAAGCATAGAGGTAGAACTGGAAACTGCTTTATTGTGTCAAGTTTCAAAGAGCTAGCACAAACCGTGTTTGATTTAGAGTTCCAAATACATGTATCCCTATAGGAGAAAACAGAGTGAAACCTAAAAATGAAAACGGTTACTGCAAACGAACGGTTTAACCTAGAAAAACGAAATTTGGTGAGCCAAGTGGTTTTTGTGTACTGATCATAACCTGAAAGAATCATCAATATTGGGTGAAAAAATGTTTGCTGAGATTTCAGGCAACTCGTAGTTTTTTGGAAGCTTGGCAACCCCTTTCCATGAAAGGGATTTTCGCCAGTCTCTTCTTAGAGCTACATCAACAGCAAACAAAGCATAGAGATAGAACTTGAAACTTCTTTATTGTGTCAAGTTTCAAAGAGCTAGCACAAACCGTGTTTTGATTTAGAGTTCCATATACATGTATCCCTATAGGAGAAAACAGAGTGAAACCTAAAAATGAAACGGTTACTGCAAACGAACGGTTTCACCTCGAAGAACGAAATTTGGTGAGCCAAGTGGTTTTGGTGTACTGATCATTACCTGAAAGAATCATCAAGATTGGGTGAAAAAATGTTTGCTGAGATTTCAGGCAACTCGTAGTTTTTTGGAAGCTTGGCAACCCCTTTCCATGAAAGTGATTTTCGCCAGTCTCTGCTTAGGGCTACATCAACAGCAAACAAAGCATTAATATAGAACTTGAAACTGCTTTATTGTGTCAAGTTTCAAAGAGCTAGCACAAACCGTGTTTGATTTAGAGTTCCAAATACATATATCCCTATAGGAGAAAACAGAGTGAAACCTAAAAATGAAAACGGTTACTGCAAACGAACGGTTTAACCTAGAAGAAAGAAATTTGGTGAGCCAAGTGGTTTTGGTGTACTGATCATTACCTGAAAGAATCATCAAGATTGGGTTAGAAAATGTTTGCTGAGATTTCAGGAAACTCGTAGTTTTTTCGAAGCTAGGCAACCCCTTTCCATGAAAGTGATTTTCGCCAGTCTCTGCTTAGGGCTACATCAACAGCAAACAAAGCATTAATATAGAACTTGAAACTGCTTTATTGTGTCAAGTTTCAAAAAGCTAGCACAAACCGTGTTTGATTTAGAGTTCCAAATACATGTATCCCTATAGAAGAAAACAGAGTGAAACCTAAAAATGAAAACGGTTATTGCAAACGAACGGTTTAACCTAGAAGAACGAAATTTGGTGAGCCAAGTGGTTTTGGTGTACTGATCATTATCTGAAAGAATCATCAAGATTGGGTGAAAAAATGTTTGCTGAGATTTCAGGCAACTCGTAGTTTTTTGGAAGCTTGGCAACCCCTTTCCATGAAAGTGATTTTCGCCAGTCTCTGCTTAGGGCTACATCAACAGCAAACAAAGCATAGAGATAGAACTGGAAACTGCTTTATTGTGTCAAGTTTCAAAGAGCTAGCACAAACCGTGTTTGATTTAGAGTTCCAAATACATGTATCCCTATAGGAGAAAACAGAGTGAAACCTAAAATGAAAACGGTTACTGCAAACGAACGGTTTAACCTAGAAGGACGAAATTTGGTGAGCCAAGTGGTTTTGGTGTACTGATCATAACCTGAAAGAATCATCAAGATTGGGAGAAAAAATGTTTGCTGAGATTTCAGGCAACTCGTAGTTTTTTGGAAGCTTGGCAACCCCTTTCCATGAAAGTGATTTTCGCCAGTCTCTTCTTAGAGCTACATCAACAGCAAACAAATCATAGAGATAGAACTTGAAACTTCTTTATTGTGTCAAGTTTCAAAGAGCTAGCACAAACCTGTTTTGATTTAGAGGTTCCAAATACATGTATCCCTATAGGAGAAAACAGAGTGAAACCTAAAAAAGAAAACGGTTACTGCAAACGAACGGTTTAACCTAGAAGAACGAAATTTTGTGAGCCAAGTGGTTTTGGTGTACTGATCATTACCTGAAAGAATCAACAAGATTGCATGAGAAAATGTTTACTGAGATTTCAGGCAACTCGTAGTTTTTTGGAAGCTTGGCAACCCTTTTCCATGAAAGTGATTTTCGCCAGTGTCTGCTTAGGGCTACATCAACAGCAAACAAAGCATAGAGATAGAACTTGAATCTGCTTTATTGTGTCAAGTTTCAAAGAGCTAGCACAAACCTTGTTTGATTTAGAGTTTTAAATACATGTATCCTTTTAGGAGAAAACAGAGTGAAACCTAAAAATGAAAACGGTTACTGCAAACAAACGGTTTAACCTAGAAGAAAGAAATTTGGTGAGCCAAGTGGTTTTGGAGTACTGATCATAACCTGAAAGAATCATCAAGATTGGGAGAAAAAATGTTTGCTGAGATTTCAGGCAACTCGTAGTTTTTTGGAAGCTTGGCAACCCCTTTCCATGAAAGTGATTTTCGCCAGTCTCTTCTTAGAGCTACAACAACAGCAAACAAAAGCATAGAGATAGAACTTGAAACTTCTTTATTGTGTCAAGTTTCAAAGAGCTAGCACAAACCGTGTTTTGATTTAGAGTTCCAAATACATGTATCCTTTTAGGAGAAAACAGAGTGAAACCTAAAATGAAAACGGTTACTGCAAACGAATGGTTTAACCTAGAAGAAAGAAATTTGGTGAGCCAAGTGGTTTTGGTGTACTGATCATTACCTGAAAGAATCATCAAGATTGGGTTAGAAAATGTTTGCTGAGATTTCAGGAAACTCATAGTTTTTCGAAGCTAGGCACCCCCTTTCCATGAAAGTGATTTTCGCCAGTCTCTGCTTAGGGCTACATCAACAGCAAACAAAGCATTAATATAGAACTTGAAACTGCTTTATTGTGTCAAGTTTCAAAAAGCTAGCACAAACCGTGTTTGATTTAGAGTTCCAAATACATGTATCCCTATAGAAGAAAACAGAGTGAAACCTAAAAAATGAAAACGGTTACTGCAAATGAACGGTTTAACCTAGAAGAACGAAATTTGGTGAGCCAAGTGGTTTTGGTGTACTGATCATTACCTGAAAGAATCATCAAGATTGGGTGAAAAAATGTTTGCTGAGATTTCAGGCAACTCGTAGTTTTTTGGAAGCTTGGAAACCCCTTTCCATGAAAGTGATTTTCGCCAGTCTCTGCTTAGGGCTCCATCAACAGCAAACAAAGCATAGAGATGGAACTTGAAACTGCTTTATTGTGTCAAGTTTTCAAGAGCTAGCACAAACTGTGTTTGATTTAGAGTTCCAAATACATGTATCCCTATAGGAGAAAACAGAGTGAAACCTAAAAATGAAAGCGGTTACCGCATACGAACGGTTTAACCTCGAAGAACGAAATTTGGTGAGCCAAGTGGTTTTGGTGTACTGATCATTACCTGAAAGAATCATCAAGATTGGGTGAAAAAATGTTTGCTGAGATTTCAGGCAACTCGTAGTTTTTTGGAAGCTTGGAAAACCCCTTTCCATGAAAGTGATTTTCGCCAGTCTCTGCTTAGGGCTCCATCAACAGCAAACAAAGCATAGAGATAGATCTTGAAACTGCTTTATTGTGTCAAGTTTTCAAGAGCTAGCACAAACTGTGTTTGATTTAGAGTTCCAAATACATGTATCCCTATAGGAGAAAACAGAGTGAAACCTAAAAATGAAAGCGGTTACCGCATACGAACGGTTTAACCTCGAAGAACGAAATTTGGTGAGCCAAGTGGTTTTGGTGTACTGATCATTACCTGAAAGAATCATCAAGATTGGTTGAAAAAATGTTTGCTGAGATTTCAGGCAACTCGTAGTTTTTTGGAAGCTTGGCAACCCCTTTCCATGAAAGTGATTTTCGCCAGTCTCTGCTTAGGGCTACATCCACAGGAAACAAAGCATAGAGGTAGAACTGGAAACTGCTTTATTGTGTCAAGTTTCAAAGAGCTAGCACAAACCGTGTTTGATTTAGAGTTCCAAATACATGTATCCCTATAGGAGAAAACAGAGTGAAACCTAAAAATGAAAACGGTTACTGCAAACGAACGGTTTCACCTAGAAGAACGAAATTTGGTGAGCCAAGTGGTTTTGGTGTACTGATCATTACCTGAAAGAATCATCAAGATTGGGTGAAAAAATGTTTGCTGAGATTTCAGGCAACTCGTAGTTTTTTGGGAAGCTTGGCAACCCCTTTCAATGAAAGGGATTTTCGCCAGTCTCCTCTTAGAGCTACATCAACAGCAAACAAAGCATAGAGATAGAACTTGAAACTTCTTTATTGTGTCAAGTTTCAAAGAGCTAGCACAAACCGTGTTTTGATTTAGAGTTCCAAATACATGTATCCCTATAGGAGAAAACAGAGTGAAACCTAAAAATGAAAACGGTTACTGCAAACGAACGGTTTCACCTAGAAGAACGAAATTTGGAGAGCCAAGTGGTTTTGGTGTACTGATCATTACCTGAAAGAATCATCAAGATTGCGTGAGAAAATGTTTGCTGAGATTTCAGGCAACTCGTAGTTTTTTGGAAGCTTGGCAACCCCTTTCCATGAAAGTGATTTTCGCCAGTGTCTGCTTAGGGCTACATCAACAGCAAACAAAGCATAGAGATAGAACTTGAAACTGCTTTATTGTGTCAAGTTTCAAAGAGCTAGCACAAACCGTGTTTGATTTAGAGTTCCAAATACATGTATCCTTTTAGGAGAAAACAGAGTGAAACCTAAAAATGAAAACGGTTACTGCAAACGAACGGTTTAACCTAGAAGAACGAAATTTGGTGAGCCAAGTGGTTTTGGTGTACTGATCATTACCTGAAAGAATCATCAGATTGGGTGAAAAAATGTTTGCTGAGATTTCAGGCAACTCGTAGTTTTTTGGAAGCTTGGCAACCCCTTTCCATGAAAGTGATTTTCGCCAGTCTCTGCTTAGGGCTACATCAACAGCAAACAAAGCATAGAGATAGAACTTGAAACTACTTTATTGTGTCAAGTTTCAAAGAGCTAGCACAAACCGTGTTAGATTTAGAGTTCCAAATACATGTATCCCTATAGGAGAAAACAAAGTGAAACCTAAAAATGAAAGCGGTTACTGCAAACGAACGGTTTAACCTCGAAGAACGAAATTTGGTGAGCCAAGTGGTTTTGGTGTACTGATCATTACCTGAAAGAATCATCAAGATTGGGTGAAAAACTGTTTGCTGAGATTTCAGGCAACTCGTAGTTTTTTGGAAGCTTGGCAACCCCTTTCCATGAAAGGGATTTTCGCCAGTCTCTGCTTAGGGCTACATCAACAGCAAACAAAGCATAGAGGTAGAACTGGAAACTGCTTTATTGTGTCAAGTTTCCAAGAGCTAGCACAAACCGTGTTTGATTTAGAGTTCCAAATACATGTATCCTTTTAGGCAAAAACAGAGTGAAACCTAAAAATGAAAGCGGTTACTGCAAACGAACGGTTTAACCTAGAAGAACGAAACTTGGTGAGCCAAGGGGTTTTGGTGTACTGATCATTACCTGAAAGAATCATCAAGATTGGGTTAGAAAATGTTTGCTGAGATTTCAGGCAACTCGTAGTTTTTTGGAAGCTTGGCAACCCCTTTCCATGAAAGAGATTTTCGCCAGTCTCTGCTTAGGGCTATATCAACAGCAAACAAAGCATAGAGATAGAACTTGAAACTTCTTTATTGTGTCAAGTTTCAAATAGCTAGCACAAACCGTGTTTGATTTAGAGTTCCAAATACATGTATCCCTATAGGAGTAAAACAGAGTGACCTAAAAATGAAAACGGTTACTGCAAACGAACGGTTTAACCTAGAAGAACGAAATTTGGTGAGCAAAGTGGTTTTCGTGTACTGATCATTACCTGAAAGAATCATCAAGATTGGGTGAAAAAATATTTGCTGAGATTTCAGGCAACTCGTAGTTTTTTGGAAGCTTGGCAACCCCTTTCCATGAAAGTGATTTTCGCCAGTCTCTTCTTAGGGCTACATCAACAGCAAACAAAGCGTAGAGGTAGAACTGGAAACTGCTTTATTGTGTCAAGTTTCAAAGAGCTAGCACAAACCATGTTTGATTTAGAGTTCCAAATACATGTATCCCTATAGGAGAAAACAGAGTGAAACCTAAAAATGAAAACGGTTACTGCAAACGAACGGTTTAACCTAGAAAAACGAAATTTGGTGAGCCAAATGGTTTTGGTGTACTGATCATAACCTGAAAGAATCATCAAGATTGGGTGAAAAAATGTTTGCTGAGATTTCAGGCAACTCGTAGTTTTTTGGAAGCTTGGCAACCCCTTTCCATGAAAGGGATTTTTCGCCAGTCTCCTCTTAGAGCTACATCAACAGCAAACAAAGCATAGAGATAGAACTTGAAACTTCTTTATTGTGTCAAGTTTCAAAGAGCTAGCACAAACCGTGTTTTTGATTTAGAGTTCCAAATACATGTATCCCTATAGGAGAAAACAGAGTGAAACCTAAAAATGAAAACGGTTACTGCAAACGAACGGTTTCACCTAGAAGAACTAAATTTGGTGAGCCAAGTGGTTTTGGTGTACTGATCATTACCTGAAAGAATCATCAAGATTGCGTGAGAAAATGTTTGCTAAGATTTCAGGCAACTCGTAGTTTTTTGGAAGCTTGGCAACCCCTTTCCATGAAAGTGATTTTCGCCAGTGTCTGCTTAGGGCTACATCAACAGCAAACAAAGCATAGAGATAGAACTTGAAACTGCTTTATTGTGTCAAGTTTCAAAGAGCTAGCACAAACCGTGTTTGATTTAGAGTTCCAAAATACATGTAATCCTTTTAGGAGAAAACAGAGTGAAACCTAAAAATGAAAACGGTTACTGCAAACGAACGGTTTAACCTAGAAGAACGAAATTTGGTGAGCCAAGTGGTTTTGGTGTACTGATCATTACCTGAAAGAATCATCAAGATTGGGTGAAAAAATGTTTGCTGAGATTTCAGGCAACTCGTAGTTTTTTGGAAGCTTGGCAACCCCTTTCCATGAAAGTGATTTTCGCCAGTCTCTGCTTAGGGCTACATCAACAGCAAACAAAGCATAGAGATAGAACTTGAAACTACTTTATTGTGTCAAGTTTCAAAGAGCTAGCACAAACCGTGTTAGATTTAGAGTTCCAAATACATGTATCCCTATAGGAGAAAACAAAGTGAAACCTAAAAATGAAAGCGGTTACTGCAAACGAACGGTTTAACCTCGAAGAACGAAATTTGGTGAGCCAAGTGGTTTTGGTGTACTGATCATTACCTGAAAGAATCATCAAGATTGGGTGAAAAACTGTTTGCTGAGATTTCAGGCAACTCGTAGTTTTTTGGAAGCTTGGCAACCCCTTTCCATGAAAGGGATTTTCGCCAGTCTCTGCTTAGGGCTACATCAACAGCAAACAAAGCATAGAGGTAGAACTGGAAACTGCTTTATTGTGTCAAGTTTCAAAGAGCTAGCACAACCGTGTTTGATTTAGAGTTCCAAATACATGTATCCTTTTAGGAGAAAACAGAGTGAAACCTAAAAATGAAAAACGGTTACTGCAAACGAACGGTTTAACCTAGAAGAACGAAACTTGGTGAGCCAAGGGGTTTTGGTGTACTGATCATTACCTGAAAGAATTCATCAAGATTGGGTTAGAAAATGTTTGCTGAGATTTCAGGCAACTCGTAGTTTTTTCGAAGCTTGGCAATCCCTTTCCATGAAATTGATTTTCGCCAGTCTCTGCTTAGGGCTACATCAACAGCAAACAAAGCATAATTATAGAACTTGAAACTGCTTTATTGTGTCAAGTTTTAAAGAGCTAGCACAAACCGTGTTTGATTTAGAGTTCCAAATACATGTATCCCTATTGGAGAAAACAGAGTGAAACCTAAAAATGAAAACGGTTACTGCAAACGAACGGTTTAACCTAGAGGAACGAAATTTGGTGAGCCAAGTGGTTTTTGTGTACTGATCATTACCTGAAAGAATCATCAAGATTGGGTGAAAAAATGTTTGCTGAGATTTCAGGCAACTCGTAGTTTTTTGGAAGCTTGGCAACCCCTTTCCATGAAAGTGATTTTCGCCAGTCTCTGCTTAGGGCTACATCAACAGCAAACAAAGCATAGAGGTAGAACTGGAAACTGCTTTATTGTGTCAAGTTTCAAAGAGCTAGCACAAACCGTGTTTCATTTAGAGTTCCAAATACATGTATCCCTATAGGAGAAAAACAAAGTGAAACCTAAAAATGAAAGCGGTTACTGCAAACGAACGGTTTAACCTCGAAGAACGACATTTGGTGAGCCAAGTGGTTTTGGTGTACTGATCATTACCTGAAAAAATCATCAAGATTGGGTGAAAAAATGTTTGCTGAGATTTCAGGCAACTCGTAGTTTTTTTGGAGGCTTGGCAACCCCTTTCCATGAAAGTGATTTTCGCCAGTCTCTGCTTAGGGCTACATCACCAGCAAACAAAGAAAAGAGATAGAACTGGAAACTGCTTTATTGTGTCAAGTTTCAAAGAGCTAGCACAAACCGTGTTTGATTTAGAGTTCCAAATACATGTATCCCTATAGGAGAAAACAGAGTGAAACCTAAAGATGAAAACGGTTATTGCAAATGAACGGTTTAACCTAGAAGAACGAAATTTGGTGAGCCAAGTCGTTTAGGTGTACTGATCATTACCTGAAGGAATCATCAAGATTGGGTGAAAAATGTTTGCTGAGATTCGAGGCAACTCGTAGTTTTTTTGGAAGCTTGGCAACCCCTTTCCATGAAAGTGATTTTCACCAGTCTCTGCTTAGGGCTACATCAACAGCAAACAAAGCATAGAGATAGAACTGGAAACTGCTTTATTGTGTCAAGTTTCAAAGAACTAGCACAAACCGTGTTTGATTTAGAGTTCCAAATACATGTATCCCTATAGAAGAAAACAGAGTGAAACCTAATAATGAAAACGGTTACTGCAAACGAACGGTTTAACCTAGAAGAATGAAATTTGGTGAGCCAAGTGGTTTTGGTGTACTGATCATTACCTGAAAGAAGCATCAAGATTGGGTGAAAAAATGTTTGCTGAGATTTCAGGCAACTCGTAGTTTTTTGGAAGCTTGGCAACCCCTTTCCATGAAAGAGATTTTCGCCAGTCTCTGCTTAGGGCTATATCAACAGCAAACAAAGCATAGAGATAGAACTTGAAACTTCTTTATTGTGTCAAGTTTCAAATAGCTAGCACAAACCGTGTTTGATTTAGAGTTCCAAATACATGTATCCCTATAGGAGTAAACAGAGTGACCTAAAAATGAAAACGGTTACTGCAAACGAACGGTTTAACCTAGAAGAACGAAATTTGGTGAGCAAAGTGGTTTTCGTGTACTGATCATTACCTGAAAGAATCATCAAGATTGGGTGAAAAAATATTTGCTGAGATTTCAGGCAACTTCGTAGTTTTTTGGAAGCTTGGCAACCCCTTTCCATGAAAGTGATTTTTCGCCAGTCTCTTCTTAGGGCTACATCAACAGCAAACAAAGCGTAGAGGTAGAACTGGAAACTGCTTTATTGTGTCAAGTTTCAAAGAGCTAGCACAAACCATGTTTGATTTAGAGTTCCAAATACATGTATCCCTATAGGAGAAAACAGAGTGAAACCTAAAAATGAAAAACGGTTACTGCAAACGAACGGTTTAACCTAGAAAAACGAAATTTGGTGAGCCAAGTGGTTTTGGTGTACTGATCATAACCTGAAAGAATCATCAAGATTGGGTGAAAAAATGTTTGCTGAGATTTCAGGCAACTCGTAGTTTTTTGGAAGCTTGGCAACCCCTTTCCATGAAAGGGATTTTCGCCAGTCTCCTCTTAGAGCTACATCAACAGCAAACAAAGCATAGAGATAGAACTTGAAACTTCTTTATTGTGTCAAGTTTCAAAGAGCTAGCACAAACCGTGTTTTGATTTAGAGTTCCAAATACATGTATCCCTATAGGAGAAAACAGAGTGAAACCTAAAAATGAAAACGGTTACTGCAAACGAACGGTTTCACCTAGAAGAACTAAATTTGGTGAGCCAAGTGGTTTTGGTGTACTGATCATTACCTGAAAGAATCATCAAGATTGCGTGAGAAAATGTTTGCTAAGATTTCAGGCAACTCGTAGTTTTTTGGAAGCTTGGCAACCCCTTTCCATGAAAGTGATTTTCGCCAGTGTCTGCTTAGGGCTACATCAACAGCAAACAAAGCATAGAGATAGAACTTGAAACTGCTTTATTGTGTCAAGTTTCAAAGAGCTAGCACAAACCGTGTTTGATTTAGAGTTCCAAATACATGTATCCTTTTAGGAGAAAACAGAGTGAAACCTAAAAATGAAAACGGTTACTGCAAACGAACGGTTTAACCTAGAAGAACGAAATTTGGTGAGCCAAGTGGTTTTGGTGTACTGATCATTACCTGAAAGAATCATCAAGATTGGGTGAAAAAATGTTTGCTGAGATTTCAGGCAACTCGTAGTTTTTTGGAAGCTTGGCAACCCCTTTCCATGAAAGTGATTTTTCGCCAGTCTCTGCTTAGGGCTACATCAACAGCAAACAAAGCATAGAGATAGAACTTGAAACTACTTTATTGTGTCAAGTTTCAAAGAGCTAGCACAAACCGTGTTAGATTTAGAGTTCCAAATACATGTATCCCTATAGGAGAAAACAAAGTGAAACCTAAAAATGAAAGCGGTTACTGCAAACGAACGGTTTAACCTCGAAGAACGAAATTTGGTGAGCCAAGTGGTTTTGGTGTACTGATCATTACCTGAAAGAATCATCAAGATTGGGTGAAAAACTGTTTGCTGAGATTTCAGGCAACTCGTAGTTTTTTGGAAGCTTGGCAACCCCTTTCCATGAAAGGGATTTTCGCCAGTCTCTGCTTAGGGCTGGGCTACATCAACAGCAAACAAAGCATAGAGGTAGAACTGGAAACTGCTTTATTGTGTCAAGTTTCAAAGAGCTAGCACAAACCGTGTTTGATTTAGAGTTCCAAATACATGTATCCTTTTAGGAGAAAACAGAGTGAAACCTAAAAATGAAAACGGTTACTGCAAACGAACGGTTTAACCTAGAAGAACGAAACTTGGTGAGCCAAGGGGTTTTGGTGTACTGATCATTACCTGAAAGAATCATCAAGATTGGGTTAGAAAATGTTTGCTGAGATTTCAGGCAACTCGTAGTTTTTTCGAAGCTTGGCAATCCCTTTCCATGAAATTGATTTTCGCCAGTCTCTGCTTAGGGCTACATCAACAGCAAACAAAGCATAATTATAGAACTTGAAACTGCTTTATTGTGTCAAGTTTTAAAGAGCTAGCACAAACCGTGTTTGATTTAGAGTTCCAAATACATGTATCCCTATTGGAGAAAACAGAGTGAAACCTAAAAATGAAAACGGTTACTGCAAACGAATGGTTTAACCTAGAGGAACGAAATTTGGTGAGCCAAGTGGTTTTTGTGTACTGATCATTACCTGAAAGAATCATCAAGATTGGGTGAAAAAATGTTTGCTGAGATTTCAGGCAACTCGTAGTTTTTTGGAAGCTTGGCAACCCCTTTCCATGAAAGTGATTTTCGCCAGTCTCTGCTTAGGGCTACATCAACAGCAAACAAAGCATAGAGGTAGAACTGGAAACTGCTTTATTGTGTCAAGTTTCAAAGAGCTAGCACAAACCGTGTTTCATTTAGAGTTCCAAATACATGTATCCCTATAGGAGAAAACAAAGTGAAACCTAAAAATGAAAGCGGTTACTGCAAACGAACGGTTTAACCTCGAAGAACGACATTTGGTGAGCCAAGTGGTTTTGGTGTACTGATCATTACCTGAAAAAATCATCAAGATTGGGTGAAAAAATGTTTGCTGAGATTTCAGGCAACTCGTAGTTTTTTGGAGGCTTGGCAACCCCTTTCCATGAAAGTGATTTTCGCCAGTCTCTGCTTAGGGCTACATCACCAGCAAACAAAGAAAAGAGATAGAACTGGAAACTGCTTTATTGTGTCAAGTTTCAAAGAGCTAGCACAAACCGTGTTTGATTTAGAGTTCCAAATACATGTATCCCTATAGGAGAAAACAGAGTGAAACCTAAAGATGAAAACGGTTATTGCAAATGAACGGTTTAACCTAGAAGAACGAAATTTGGTGAGCCAAGTCGTTTAGGTGTACTGATCATTACCTGAAGGAATCATCAAGATTGGGTGAAAAATGTTTGCTGAGATTCGAGGCAACTCGTAGTTTTTTTGGAAGCTTGGCAACCCCTTTCCATGAAAGTGATTTCACCAGTCTCTGCTTAGGGCTACATCAACAGCAAACAAAGCATAGAGATAGAACTGGAAACTGCTTTATTGTGTCAAGTTTCAAAGAACTAGCACAAACCGTGTTTGATTTAGAGTTCCAAATACATGTATCCCTATAGAAGAAAACAGAGTGAAACCTAATAATGAAAACGGTTACTGCAAACGAACGGTTTAACCTAGAAGAATGAAATTTGGTGAGCCAAGTGGTTTTGGTGTACTGATCATTACCTGAAAGAAGCATCAAGATTGGGTGAAAAAATGTTTGCTGAGATTTCAGGCAACTCGTAGTTTTTTGGAAGCTTGGCAACCCCCTTTCCATGAAAGTCATTTTCGGCAGTCTCTGCTTAGGGCTACATCAACAGCAAACAAAGCATAGAGACAGAACTTGAAACTGCTTTATTGTGTCAAGTTTCAAAGAGCTAGCACAAACCGTGTTTGATTTAGAGTTCCAAATACATGTATCCCTATAGGAGAAAACAAAGTGAAACCTAAAAATGAAAGCGGTTACTGCAAACGAACGGTTTAACCTCGAAGAACGAAATTTGGTTAGCCAAGTGGTTTTGGTGTACTGATCATTACCTGAAAGAATCATCAAGATTGGGTGAAAAAATGTTTGCTGAGATTTCAGGCAACTCGTAGTTTTTGGAAGCTTGGCAACCCCTTTCCATGAAAGGGATTTTCGCCAGTCTCTGCTTAGGGCTACATCAACAGCAAACAAAGCATAGAGGTAGAACTAGAAACTGCTTTATTGTGTCAAGTTTCAAAGAGCTAGCACAAACCATGTTTGATTTAGAGTTCCAAATGCATGTATCCCTATAGGAGAAAACAGAGTGAAACCTAAAAATGAAAACGGTTACTGCAAATGAACGGTTTCACCTAGAAGAACGAAATTTGGTGAGCCAAGTGGTTTTGGTGTACTGATCATTACCTGAAAGAATCATCAAGATTGGGTGAAAAAATGTTTGCTGAGATTTCAGGCAACTCGTAGTTTTTTGGAAGCTTGGCAACCCCTTTCCATGAAAGGGATTTTCGCCAGTCTCTGCTTAGGGCTACATCAATAGCAAACAAAGCATAGAGGTAGAACTGGAAACTGCTTTATTGTGTCAAGTTTCAAAGAGCTAGCACAAACCGTGTTTGATTTAGAGTTCCAAATACATGTATCCCTATAGGAGAAAACAGAGTGAAACCTAAAAATGAAAACGGTTACTGCAAATGAACGGTTTAACCGAGAAGAACGAAATTTGGTAAGCGAAGTCATTTTGGTGTACTGATCATTACCTGAAAGAATCATCAAGATTGGGTGAAAAAATGTTTGCTGAGATTTCAGGCAACTCGTAGTTTTTTGGAAGCTTGGCAACCCCTTTCCATGAAAGGGATTTTCGCCAGTCTCTGCTTAGGGCTACATCAACAGCAAACAAAGCATAGAGGTAGAACTGGAAACTGCTTTCTTGTGTCAAGTTTCAAAGAGCTAGCACAAACCGTGTTTGATTTAGAGTTCCAAATGCATGTATCCCTATAGGAGAAAACAGAATGAAACCTAAAAATGAAAAACGGTTACTGCAAATGAACGGTTTAACCTAGAAGAACGAAATTTGGTGAGCCAAGTGGTTTTGGTGTACTGATCATTACCTGAAAGAATCATCAAGATTGGGTGAAAAAATGTTTGCTGAGATTTCAGGCAACTCGTAGTTTTTTGGAAGCTTGGCAACCCCTTTCCATGAAACTGATTTTCGCCAGTCTCTGCTTAGGGCTACATCAACAGCAACAAAGCATAGAGGTAGAACTGGAAACTGCTTTATTGTGTCAAGTTTCAAAGAGCTAGCACAAACCGTGTTTGATTTAGAGTTCCAAATACATGTATCCCTATAGGAGAAAACAGAGTGAAACCTAAAAATGAAAACGGTTACTGCAAACGAACGGTTTAACCTAGAAAAACGAAATTTGGTGAGCCAAGTGGTTTTGTGTACTGATCATTACCTGAAGGAATCATCAAGATTGGGTGAAAAATGTTTGCTGAGATTCGAGGCAACTCGTAGTTTTTTTGGAAGCTTGGCAACCCCTTTCCATGAAAGTGATTTTCACCAGTCTCTGCTTAGGGCTACATCAACAGCAAACAAAGCATAGAGATAGAACTGGAAACTGCTTTATTGTGTCAAGTTTCAAAGAGCTAGCACAAACCATGTTTGATTTAGAGTTGCAAATACATGTATCCGTATAGGAGAAAACGGAGTGAAACCTAATAATGAAAAGGGTTACAGCAAACGAACGGTTTAACCTAGAAGAATGAAATTTGGTGAGCCAAGTGGTTTTGGTGTACTGATCATTACCTGAAAGAATCATCAAGATTGGGTGAAAAAATGTTTGCTGAGATTTCAGGCAACTCGTAGTTTTTTGGAAGCTTGGCAACCCCTTTCCATGAAAGTCATTTTCGGCAGTCTCTGCTTAGGGCTACATCAACAGCAAACAAAGCACAGAGACAGAACTTGAAACTGCTTTATTGTGTCAAGTTTCAAAGAGCTAGCACAAACCGTGTTTGATTTAGAGTTCCAAATACATGTATCCCTATAGGAGAAAACAAAGTGAAACCTAAAAAATGAAAGCGGTTACTGCAAACGAACGGTTTAACCTCGAAGAACGAAATTTGGTGAGCCAAGTGGTTTTGGTGTACTGATCATTACCTGAAAGAATCATCAAGATTGGGTGAAAAAATGTTTGCTGAGATTTCAGGCAACTCGTAGTTTTTTGGAAGCTTGGCAACCCCTTTCCATGAAAGGGATTTTCGCCAATCTCTGCTTAGGGCTACATCAACAGCAAACAAAGCATAGAGGTAGAACTGGAAACTGCTTTCTTGTGTCAAGATTCAAAGAGCTAGCACAAACCGTGTTTGATTTAGAGTTCCAAATGCATGTATCCGTATAGGAGAAAACAGAGTGAAACCTAAAAATGAAAACGGTTACTGCAAATGAACGGTTCAACCTAGAAGAATGAAATTTGGTGAGCCAAGTGGTTTTGGTGTAGTGATCATTACCTGAAAGAATCATCAAGATTGGGTGAAAAAATGTTTGCTGAGATTTCAGGCAACTCGTAGTTTTTTGGAAGCTTGGCAACCCCTTTCCTTGAAAGTGATTTTCGGCAGTCTCTGCTTAGGGCTACATCAAAAGCAAACAAAGCATAGAGACAGAACTTGAAACTGCTTTATTGTGTCAAGTTTCAAAGAGCTAGCACAAACCGTGTTTGATTTAGAGTTCCAAATACATGTATTCCTATAGGAGAAAACAAAGTGAAACCTAAAAATGAAAGCGGTTACTGCAAACGAACGGTTTAACCTCGAAGAACGAAATTTGGTGAGCCAAGTGGTTTTGGTGTACTGATCATTACCTGAAAGAATCATCAAGATTGGGTGAAAAAATATTTGCTGAGATTTCAGGCAACTCGTAGTTTTTTGGAAGCTTGGCAACCCCTTTCCATGAAAGGAATTTTCGCCAGTCTCTGCTTAGGGCTACATCAACAGCAATCAAAGCATAGAGGAAGAACTAGAAACTGCTTTATTGTGTCAAGTTTCAAAGAGCTAGCACAAACCGTGTTTGATTTAGAGTTCCAAATGCATGTATCGCTATAGGAGAAAACAGATTGAAACCTAAAAATGTAAACGGTTACTGCAAATGAACGGTTTAACCTAGAAGAACGAAATTTGGTGAGCCAAGTGGTTTTGGTGTACTGATCATTACCTGAAAGAATCATCAAGATTGGGTGAAAAAATGTTTGGTGAGATTTCAGGCAACTCGTAGTTTTTTGGAAGCTTGGCAACCCCTTTTAATGAAAGGGATTTTCGCCAGTCTCTGCTTAGGGCTACATCAACAGCAAACAAAGCGTAGAGACAGAACTTGAAACTGCTTTATTGTGTCAAGTTTCAAAGAGCTAGCACAAACCGTGTTTGATTTAGAGTTCCAAATACATGTATCCCTATAGGAGAAAACAAAGTGAAACCTAAAAATGAAAGCGGTTATTGCAAACGAACGGTTTAACCTCGAAGAACGAAATTTGGTGAGCCAAGTGGTTTTGGTGTACTGATCAGTACCTGAAAGAATCATCAAGATTGGGTGAAAAAATGTTTGCTGAGATTTCAGGCAACTCGTAGTTTTTTGGAAGCTTGGCAACCCCTTTCCATGAAACTGATTTTCGCCAGTCTCTGCTTAGGGCTACAACAACAGCAACAAAGCATAGAGGTAGAACTGGAAACTGCTTTATTGTGTCAAGTTTCAAAGAGCTAGCACAAACCGTGTTTGATTTAGAGTTCCAAATACATGTATCCCTATAGGAGAAAACAGAGTGAAACCTAAAAATGAAAACGGTTACTGCAAACGAACGGTTTAAACTAGAAAAACGAAATTTGGTGAGCCAAGTGGTTTTTGTGTACTGAGCATAACCTGAAAGAATCATCAAGATTGGGTGAAAAAATGTTTGCTGAGATTTCAGGCAACTCGTAGTTTTTTGGAAGCTTGGCAACCCCTTTCCATGAAAGGGATTTTCGCCAGTCTCTTCTTAGAGCTACATCAACAGCAAACAAAGCATAGAGATAGAACTTGAAACTTCTTTATTGTGTCAAGTTTCAAAGAGCTAGCACAAACCGTGTTTTGATTTAGAGTTCCAAATACATGTATCCCTATAGGAGAAAACAGAGTGAAACCTAAAAATGAAAACGGTTACTGCAAACGAACGGTTTCACCTAGAAGAACGAAATTTGGTGAGCCAAGTGGTTTTGGTGTACTGATCATTACCTGAAAGAATCATCAAGATTGCGTGAGAAAATGTTTGCTGAGATTTCAGGCAACTCGTAGTTTTTTGGAAGCTTGGCAACTCCTTTCCATCAAAGTGATTTTCGCCAGTGTCTGCTTAGGGCTACATCAACAGCAAACAAAGCATAATTATAGAACTTGAAACTGCTTTATTGTGTCAAGTCTCAAAGAGCTAGCACAAACCGTGTTTGATTTAGAGTTCCAAATACATGTATCCCTATTGGAGAAAACAGAGTGAAAGCTAAAAATGAAAACGGTTACTGCAAACGAACGGTTTAACCTAGAAGAACGAAATTTGGTGAGCCAAGGGGTTTTGGTGTACTGATCATTACCTGAAAGAATCATCAAGATTGGGTTAGAAAATGTTTGCTGAGATTTCAGGCAACTCGTAGATTTTTCGAAGCTTGGCAATCCCTTTCCATAAAAGTGATTTTCGCCAGTCTCTGCTTAGGGCTACATCAACAGCAAACAAAGCATAATTATAGAACTTGAAACTGCTTTATTGTGTCAAGTTTCAAAGAGCTAGCACAAACCGTGTTTGATTTAGAGTTCCAAATACATGTTTCCCTATTGGAGAAAACAGAGTGAAACCTAAAAATGAAAACGGTTACTGCAAACGAACGGTTTAACCTAGAGGAACGAAATTTGGTGAGCCAAGTGGTTTTTGTGTACTGATCATTACCTGAAAGAATCATCAAGATTGGGTTGAAAAAATGTTTGCTGAGATTTCAGACAACTCGTAGTTTTTTGGAAGCTTGGCATCCCCTTTCCATGAAAGAGATTTTCGCCAGTCTCTGCTTAGGGCTATATCAACAGCAAACAAAGCATAGAGATAGAACTTGAAACTTCTTTATTGTGTCAAGTTTCAAAGAGCTAGCACAAACCGTGTTTGATTTAGAGTTCCAAATACATGTATCCCTATAGGAGAAAACAGAGTGACCTAAAAATAAAACGGTTAGTGCAAACGAACGGTTTAACCTAGAAGAACGAAATTTGGTGAGCCAAGTGGTTTTGGTGTACTGATCATTACCTGAAAGAATCATCAAGATTGCGTGAGAAAATGTTTGCTGAGATTTCAGGCAACTCGTAGTTTTTTGGAAGCTTGGCAACCCTTTCCATCAAAGTGATTTTCGCCAGTGTCTGCTTAGGGCTACATCAACAGCAAACAAAGCATAGAGATAGAACTTGAAACTGCTTTATTGTGTCAAGTTTCAAAGAGCTAGCACAAACCGTGTTTGATTTAGAGTTCCAAATACATGTATCCTTTTAGGAGAAAACAGAGTGAAACCTAAAAATGAAACGGTTACTGCAAACGAACGGTTTAACCTAGAAGAACGAAATTTGGTGAGCCAAGTGGTTTTGGTGTACTGATCATTACCTGAAAGAATCATCAAGATTGGGTGAAAAAATGTTTGCTGAGATTTCAGGAAACTCGTAGTTTTTTGGAAGCTTGGCAACCCCTTTCCATGAAAGTGATTTTCGCCAGTCTCTGCTTAGGGGTACATCAACAGCAAACAAAGCATAGAGATAGAACTTGAAACTACTTTATTGTGTCAAGTTTCAAAGAGCTAGCAAAAACCGTGTTAGATTTAGAGTTCCAAATACATGTATCCCTATAGGAGAAAACAGAGTGAAACCTAAAAATGAAAGCGGTTACTGCAAACGAACGGTTTAACCTCGAAGAACGAAATTTGGTGAGCCAAGTGGTTTTGGTGTACTGATCATTACCTGAAAGAATCATCAAGATTGGGTGAAAAACTGTTTGCTGAGATTTCAGGCAACTCGTAGTTTTTTGGAAGCTTGGCAACCCCTTTCCATGAAAGTGATTTTCGCCAGTCTCTGCTTAGGGCTACATCAACAGCAAACAAAGCATAGAGATAGAACTTGAATCTGCTTTATTGTGTCAAGTTTCAAAGAGCTAGCACAAACCGTGTTTCATTTAGAGTTCCAAATACATGTATCCCTATAGGAGAAAACAGAGTGAAACCTTAAAATGAAAACGGTTACTGCAAACGAACGGTTTAACCTAGAAGAACGAAATTTGGTGAGCCAAGTGGTTTTGGTGTCCTGATCATTACCTGAAAGAATCATCAAGATTGGGTGAAAAAATGTTTGCTGAGATTTCAGGCAACTCGTAGTTTTTTGGAAGCTTGGCAACCCCTTTCCATGAAAGGGATTTTCGCCAGTCTCTTCTTAGAGCTACATCAACAGCAAACAAAGCATAGAGATAGAACTTGAAACTTCTTTATTGTGTCAAGTTTCAAAGAGCTAGCACAAACCGTGTTTTGATTTAGAGTTCCAAATACATGTATCCCTATAGGAGAAAACAGAGTGAAACCTAAAAATGAAAACGGTTACTGCAAACGAACGGTTTCACCTAGAAGAACGAAATTTGGTGAGCCAAGTGGTTTTGGTGTACTGATCATTACCTGAAAGAATCATCAAGATTGCGTGAGAAAATGTTTGCTGAGATTTCAGGCAACTTGTAGTTTTTTGGAAGCTTGGCAACCCCTTTCCATTAAAGTGATTTTCGCCAGTGTCTGCTTAGGGCTACATCAACAGCAAACAAAGCATAGAGATAGAACTTGAAACTGCTTTATTGTGTCAAGTTTCAAAGAGCTAGCACAAACCGTGTTTGATTTAGAGTTCCAAATACATGTATCCTTTTAGGAGAAAACAGAGTGAAACCTAAAAATGAAAACGGTTACTGCAAACGAACGGTTTAACCTAGAAGAACGAAATTTGGTGAGCCAAGTGGTTTTGGTGTACTGATCATTACCTGAAAGAATCATCAAGATTGGGTGAAAAAATGTTTGCTGAGATTTCAGGAAACTCGTAGTTTTTTGGAAGCTTGGCAACCCCTTTCCATGAAAGTGATTTTCGCCAGTCTCTGCTTAGGGGTACATCAACAGCAAACAAAGCATAGAGATAGAACTTGAAACTACTTTATTGTGTCAAGTTTCAAAGAGCTAGCAAAAACCGTGTTAGATTTAGAGTTCCAAATACATGTATCCCTATAGGAGAAAACAGAGTGAAACCTAAAAATGAAAACGGTTACTGCAAACGAACGGTTTAACCTAGAAGAACGAAATTTGGTGAGCCAAGTGGTTTTGGTGTACTGATCATTACCTGAAAGAATCATCAAGATTGGGTGAAAAACTGTTTGCTGAGATTTCAGGCAACTCGTAGTTTTTTGGAAGCTTGGCAACCCCTTTCCATGAAAGTGATTTTCGCCAGTCTCTGCTTAGGGCTACATCAACAGCAAACAAAGCATAGAGATAGAACTTGAATCTGCTTTATTGTGTCAAGTTTCAAAGAGCTAGCAAAAACCGTGTTAGATTTAGAGTTCCAAATACATGTATCCCTATAGGAGAAAACAGAGTGAAACCTAAAAATGAAAACG
Source organism: Ictidomys tridecemlineatus (assembly GCF_052094955.1). Lineage (NCBI taxonomy): Eukaryota > Metazoa > Chordata > Mammalia > Rodentia > Sciuridae > Ictidomys > Ictidomys tridecemlineatus. The sequence continues at coordinate 12,407 of NW_027521905.1, read as the reverse complement.
GTTACTGCAAACGAACGGTTTAACCTAGAAGAACGAAATTTGGTGAGCCAAGTGGTTTTGGTGTACTGATCATTACCTGAAAGAATCATCAAGATTGGGTGAAAAACTGTTTGCTGAGATTTCAGGCAACTCGTAGTTTTTTGGAAGCTTGGCAACCCCTTTCCATGAAAGTGATTTTCGCCAGTCTCTGCTTAGGGCTACATCAACAGCAAACAAAGCATAGAGATAGAACTTGAATCTGCTTTATTGTGTCAAGTTTCAAAGAGCTAGCACAAACCGTGTTTCATTTAGAGTTCCAAATACATGTATCCCTATAGGAGAAAACAGAGTGAAACCTAAAAATGAAAACGGTTACTGCAAACGAACGGTTTAACCTAGAAGAACGAAATTTGGTGAGCCAAGTGGTTTTGGTGTCCTGATCATTACCTGAAAGAATCATCAAGATTGGGTGAAAAAATGTTTGCTGAGATTTCAGGCAACTCGTAATTTTTTGGAAGCTTGGCAACCCCTTTCCATGAAAGGGATTTTCGCCAGTCTCTGCTTAGGGCTACATCAACAGCAAACAAAGCATAGAGGTAGAACTGGAAACTGCTTTATTGTGTCAAGTTTCAAAGAGCTAGCACAAACCGTGTTTGATTTAGAGTTCCAAATACATGTATCCCTATAGGAGAAAACAGAGTGAAACCTAAAAATGAAAACGGTTACTGCAAACGAACGGTTTAACCTAGAAGAACGAAATTTGGTGAGCCAAGTCATTTTGGTGTACTGATCATTACCTGAAAGAATCATCAAGATTGGGTGAAAAAATGTTTGCTGAGATTTCAGGCAACTCGTAGTTTTTTGGAAGCTTGGCAACCCCTTTCCATGAAAGGGATTTTCGCCAGTCTCTGCTTAGGGCTACATCAACAGCTAACAAAGCATAGAGAAAGAACTGGAAACTGCTTTATTGTGTCAAGTTTCAAAGAGCTAGCACAAACCGTGTTTGATTTAGAGTTCCAAATGCATGTATCCCTATAGGAGAAAACAGAGTGAAACCTAAAAATGAAAACGGTTACTGCAAATGAACGGTTTAATCTAGAAGAACGAAATTTGGTGAGCCAAGTGGTTTTGGTGTACTGATCATTACCTGAAAGAATCATCAAGATTGGGTGAAAAAATGTTTTCTGAGATTTCAGGCAACTCGTAGTTTTTTGGAAGCTTGGCAACCCCTTTCCATGAAAGTGATTTTCGCCAGTCTCTGCTTAGGGCTACATCAACAGCAAACAAAGCATAGAGATAGAACTGGAAACTGCTTTATTGTATCAAGTTTCAAAGAGCTAGCACAAACCGTGTTTGATTTAGAGTTCCAAATACATGTATCCCTATAGGAGAAAACAGAGTGAAACCTAAAGATGAAAACGGTTATTGCAAATGAACGGTTTAACCTAGAAGAACGAAATTTGGTGAGCCAAGTCGTTTTGGTGTACTGATCATTACCTGAAAGAATCATCAAGATTGGGTGAAAAAATGTTTGCTGAGATTCGAGGCAACTCATAGTTTTTTTGGAAGCTTGGCAACCCCTTTCCATGAAAGTGATTTTCACCAGTCTCTGCTTAGGCTACATCAACAGCAAACAAAGCATAGAGATAGAACTGGAAACTGCTTTATTGTGTCAAGTTTCAAAGAGCTAGCACAAACCGTGTTTGATTTAGAGTTCCAAATACATGTATCCCTATAGGAGAAAACAGAGTGAAACCTAATAATGAAAACGGTTACTGCAAACGAACGGTTTAACCTAGAAGAACGAAATTTGGTGAGCCAAGTGGTTTTGGTGTACTGATCATTACCTGAAAGAATCATCAAGATTGGGTGAAAAAATGTTTGCTGAGATTTCAGGCAACTCGTAGTTTTTTGGAAGCTTGGCAACCCCTTTCCATGAAAGTGATTTTCGCCAGTCTCTGCTTAGGGCTACATCAACAGCAAACAAAGCATAGAGATAGAACTTGAAACTACGTTATTGTGTCAAGTTTCAAAGAGCTAGCACAAACCGTGTTTGATTTAGAGTTCCAAATACATGTATCCCTATAGGAGAAAACAAAGTGAAACCTAAAAATGAAAGCGGTTACTGCAAACGAACGGTTTAACCTAGAAGAACGAAATTTGGTGAGCCAAGTGGTTTTGGTGTACTGATCATTACCGGAAAGAATCATCAAGATTGGGTGAAAAAATGTTTGCTGAGATTTCAGGCAACTCGTAGTTTTTTGGAAGCTTGGCAACCCCTTTCCATGAAAGTGATTTTCGCCAGTCTCTGCTTAGGGGTACATCAACAGCAAACAAAGCATAGAGATAGAACTGGAAACTGCTTTATTGTGTCAAGTTTCAAAGAGCTAGCACAAACCGTGTTTGATTTAGAGTTCCAAATACATGTATCCCTATAGGAGAAAACAGAGTGAAACCTAAAGATGAAAATTGTTATTGCAAATGAACGGTTTAACCTAGAAGAACGAAATTTGGTGAGCCAAGTCGTTTTGGTGTCCTGATCATTACCTGAAAGAATCATCAAGATTGGGTGAAATATATTTGCGGAGATTTCAGTCAACTCGTAGTTTTTTGGAAGCTTGGCAACCACTTTCCATGAAAGTGATTTTCGCCAGTCTCTGCTTAGGGCTACATCAACATCAAACAAAGCATATAGATAGAACTGGAAACTGCTATATTGTGTCAAGTTTCATAGAGCTAGCACAAACCGTGTTTGATTTAGAGTTCCAAATACATGTATCACTATAGGAGGAAACAGAGTGAAACTTAAAAATGAAAACGGTTACTGCAAACGAACGGTTTAACCTAGAAGAACGAAATTTGGTGAGCCAACTGGTTTTGGTGTACTGATCATTACCTGAAAAAATCATCAAGATTGGGTGAGAAAATGTTTGCTGAGATTTCAGGCAACTTGAGTTTTTTGGAAGCTTGGCAACCCCTTTCCATGAAAGTGATTTTCGCCAGTCTCTGCTTAGGGCTACATCAACAGCAAACAAAGCATAGAGATAGAACTGGAAACTGCTTTATTGTATCAAGTTTCAAAGAGCTAGCACAAACCGTGTTTGATTTAGAGTTCCAAATACATGTATCCCTATAGGAGAAAACAGAGTGAAACCTAAAGATGAAAACGGTTATTGCAAATGAACGGTTTAACCTAGAAGAACGAAATTTGGTGAGCCAAGTCGTTTTGGTGTACTGATCATTACCTGAAAGAATCATCAAGATTGGGTGAAAAAATGTTTGCTGAGATTCGAGGCAACTCATAGTTTTTTTGGAAGCTTGGCAACCCCTTTCCATGAAAGTGATTTTCACCAGTCTCTGCTTAGGGCTACATCAACAGCAAACAAAGCATAGAGATAGAACTGGAAACTGCTTTATTGTGTCAAGTTTCAAAGAGCTAGCACAAACCGTGTTTGATTTAGAGTTCCAAATACATGTATCCCTATAGGAGAAAACAGAGTGAAACCTAATAATGAAAACGGTTACTGCAAACGAACGGTTTAACCTAGAAGAACGAAATTTGGTGAGCCAAGTGGTTTTGGTGTACTGATCATTACCTGAAAGAATCATCAAGATTGGGTGAAAAAATGTTTGCTGAGATTTCAGGCAACTCGTAGTTTTTTGGAAGCTTGGCAACCCCTTTCCATGAAAGTGATTTTCGCCAGTCTCTGCTTAGGGCTACATCAACAGCAAACAAAGCATAGAGATAGAACTTGAAACTACGTTATTGTGTCAAGTTTCAAAGAGCTAGCACAAACCGTGTTTGATTTAGAGTTCCAAATACATGTATCCCTATAGGAGAAAACAAAGTGAAACCTAAAAATGAAAGCGGTTACTGCAAACGAACGGTTTAACCTAGAAGAACGAAATTTGGTGAGCCAAGTGGTTTTGGTGTACTGATCATTACCGGAAAGAATCATCAAGATTGGGTGAAAAAATGTTTGCTGAGATTTCAGGCAACTCGTAGTTTTTTGGAAGCTTGGCAACCCCTTTCCATGAAAGTGATTTTCGCCAGTCTCTGCTTAGGGCTACATCAACAGCAAACAAAGCATAGAGATAGAACTGGAAACTGCTTTATTGTGTCAAGTTTCAAAGAGCTAGCACAAACCGTGTTTGATTTAGAGTTCCAAATACATGTATCCCTATAGGAGAAAACAGAGTGAAACCTAAAGATGAAAATTGTTATTGCAAATGAACGGTTTAACCTAGAAGAACGAAATTTGGTGAGCCAAGTCGTTTTGGTGTCCTGATCATTACCTGAAAGAATCATCAAGATTGGGTGAAATATATTTGCGGAGATTTCAGTCAACTCGTAGTTTTTTGGAAGCTTGGCAACCACTTTCCATGAAAGTGATTTTCGCCAGTCTCTGCTTAGGGCTACATCAACATCAAACAAAGCATATAGATAGAACTGGAAACTGCTATATTGTGTCAAGTTTCATAGAGCTAGCACAAACCGTGTTTGATTTAGAGTTCCAAATACATGTATCACTATAGGAGGAAACAGAGTGAAACTTAAAAATGAAAACGGTTACTGCAAACGAACGGTTTAACCTAGAAGAACGAAATTTGGTGAGCCAACTGGTTTTGGTGTACTGATCATTACCTGAAAAAATCATCAAGATTGGGTGAGAAAATGTTTGCTGAGATTTCAGGCAACTTGAGTTTTTTGGAAGCTTGGCAACCCCTTTCCATGAAAGTGATTTTTGCCAGTCTCTGCTTAGGGCTATATCAACAGCAAACAAAGCATAGAGATACAACTGGACACTGCTTTATTGTGTCAAAATTCAAAGAGCTAGCACAAACCGTGTTTGATTTAGAGTTCCAAATACATGTATCCCTATAGGAGAAAACAGAGTGAAACCTAAAATTGAAAACGGTTACTGCAAACGAACGGTTTAACCTAGAAGAACAAAATTTGGTGAGCCAAGTGGTTTTGGTGTACTGATCATTACATGAAAGAATCATCAAGATTAGGTGAAAAAATGTTTGCTGAGATTTCAAGCAACTCGTAGTTTTTTGGAAGCTTGGCAACCCCTTTCCATGAAAGTGATTTTCGCCAGTCTCTGCTTAGGGCTACATCAACAGCAAACAAACCACAGAGATGGAACTGGAAACTGCTTTATTGTGTCAAGTTTCAAAGAGCTAGCACAAACCGTGTTTGATTTAGAGTTCCAAATACATGTATCCCTTAGGAGAAAACAGAGTGAAACCTAAAAATGAAAACTGTTACTGCAAACGAACGGTTTAATCTAGAAAAACGAAATTTGGTGAGCCAAGTGGTTTTGGTGTACTGATCATTACCTGAAAGAATCATCAAGATTGGGTGAAAAAATGTTTGCTGAGATTTCAGGAAACTCGTATTTTTTTGGAAGCTTGGCAACCCCTTTCCATGAAAGTGATTTTCGCCAGTTTCTCCTTAGGGCTACATCAACAGCAAACAAAGCATAGAGATAGAACTTGAAACTGCTTTATTGTGTCAAGTTTCAAAGAGCTAGCACAAACCGTGTTTGATTTAGAGTTCCAAATACATGTATCCCTATAGGAGAAAACAGAGTGAAACCTAAAAATGAAAACGGTTACTGCAAACGAACGGTTTAACCTAGAAGAACGAAATTTGGTGAGCCAAGTGGTTTTGGTGTACTGATCATTACCTGAAAGAATCATCAAGATTGGGTGAAAAAATGTTTGCTGAGATTTCAGGCAACTCGTAGTTTTTTGGAAGCTTGGCAACCCCTTTCCATGAAAGTGATTTTCGCCAGTCTCTGCTTAGGGCTACATCAACAGCAAACAAAGCATAGAGATAGAACTGGAAACTGCTTTATTGTTTCAAGTTTCAAAGAGCTAGCTCAAACCGTGTTTGATTTAGAGTTCCAAATACATGTATCCCTATAGGAGAAAACAGAGTGAAACCTAAAAATGAAAACGGTTACTGCAAACGAACGGTTTAACCTAGAAGAAGGAAATTTGGTGAGCCAAGTGGTTTTGGTGTACTGATCATTACCTGAAAGAATCATCAAGATTGGGTGAAAAAATGTTTGCTGAGATTTTAAGCAACTCGTAGTTTTTTGGAAGCTTGGCAACCCCTTTCCATGAAAGTGATTTTCGCCAGTCTCTGCTTAGGGCTACATCAACAGCAAACAAAGCATAGAGATAGAACTTGAAACTGCTTTATTGTGTCAAGTTTCAAAGAGCTAGCACAAACCGTGTTTAATTTAGAGTTCCAAATACATGTATCCCTATAGGAGAAAACAGAGTGAAACCTAAAAATGAAAACAGTTACTGCAAACGAATGGTTTAACCTAGAAGAACGAAATTTGGTGAGCCAAGTGGTTTTGGTGTACTGATCATTACCTGAAAGAATCATCAAGATTGGGTGAAATATATTTGCGGAGATTTCAGTCAACTCGTAGTTTTTTGGAAGCTTGGCAACCCCTTTCCATGAAAGTGATTTTCGCCAGTCTCTGCTTAGGGCTACATCAACATCAAACAAAGCATATAGATAGAACTGGAAACTGCTATATTGTGTCAAGTTTCATAGAGCTAGCACAAACCGTGTTTGATTTAGAGTTCCATGGAAGTGATTTTCGCCAGTCTCTGCTTAGGGCTACATCAACAGCAAACAAAGCATATAGATAGAACTGGAAACTGCTATATTGTGTCAAGTTTCATAGAGCTAGCACAAACCGTGTTTGATTTAGAGTTCCAAATACATGTATCCCTATAGGAGGAAACAGAGTGAAACTTAAAAATGAAAACGGTTACTGCAAACGAATGGTTTAACCTAGAAGAACGAAATTTGGTGAGCCAAGTGGTTTTGGTGTACTGATCATTACCTGAAAAAATCATCAAGATTGGGTGAGAAAATGTTTGCTGAGATTTCAGGCAACTTGAGTTTTTTGGAAGCTTGCCAACCCCTTTCCATGAAAGTGATTTTTGCCAGTCTCTGCTTAGGGCTATATCAACAACAAACAAAGCATAGAGATAGAACTGGACACTGCTTTATTGTGTCAAGTTTCAAAGAGCTAGCACAAACTGTGTTTGATTTAGAGTTCCAAATACATGTATCCCTATAGGAGAAAACAGAGTGAAACCTATTTGAAAACGGTTACTGCAAACGAACGGTTTAACCAAGAAGAACGAAATTTGGTGAGCCAAGTGGTTTTGGTGTACTGATCATTACCTGAAAGAATCATCAAGATTAGGTGAAAAAATGTTTGCTGAGATTTCAGGCAACTCGTAGTTTTTTGGAAGCTTGGCAACCCCTTTCCATGAAAGTGATTTTCGCCAGTCTCTGCTTAGGGCTACATCAACAGCAAACAAACCACAGAGATAGAACTTGAAACTGCTTTATTGTGTCAAGTTTCAAAGAGCTAGCACAAACGGTGTTTGATTTAGAGTTCCAAATACATGTATCCCTATAGGAGAAAACAGAGTGAAACCTAAAAATGAAAACGGTTACTGCAAACGAACGGTTTAACCTAGAAGAACGAAATTTGGTGAGCCAAGTGGTTTTGGTGTACTGATCATTACCTGAAAGAATCATCAAGATTGGGTGAAAAAATGTTTGCTGAGATTTCAGGCAACTCGTAGTTTTTTGGAAGCTTGGCTACCCCTTTCCATGAAAGTGATTTTCGCCAGTCTCTGCTTAGGGCTACATCAACAGCAAACAAAGCATAGAGATAGAACTTGAAACTACGTTATTGTGTCAAGTTTCAAAGAGCTAGCACAAAAAGTGTTTGATTTAGAGTTCCAAATACATGTATCCCTATAGGAGAAAACAAAGTGAAACCTAAAAATGAAAGCGGTTACTGCAAACGAACGGTTTAAGCTAGAAGAACGAAATTTGGTGAGCCAAGTGGTTTTGGTGTACTGATCATTACCGGAAAGAATCATCAAGATTGGGTGAAAAAATGTTTGCTGAGATTTCAGGCAACTCGTAGTTTTTTGGAAGCTTGGCAACCCCTTTCCATGAAAGTGATTTTCGCCAGTCTCTGCTTAGGGCTACATCAACAGCAAACAAAGCATAGAGATAGAACTGGAAACTGCTTTATTGTGTCAAGTTTCAAAGAGCTAGCACAAACCGTGTTTGATTTAGAGTTCCAAATACATGTATCCCTATAGGAGAAAACAGAGTGAAACCTAAAGATGAAAACGGTTATTGCAAATGAACGGTTTAACCTAGAAGAACGAAATTTGGTGAGCCAAGTGGTTTTGGTGTACTGATCATTACCTGAAAGAATCATCAAGATTGGGTGAAAAAATGTTTGCGGAGATTTCAGGCAACTCGTAGTTTTTTGGAAGCTTGGCAACCCCTTTCCATGAAAGTGATTTTCGCCAGTCTCTGCTTAGGGCTACATCAACATCAAACAAAGCATATAGATAGAACTGGAAACTGCTATATTGTGTCAAGTTTCATAGAGCTAGCACAAACCGTGTTTGATTTAGAGTTCCAAATACATGTATCCCTATAGGAGGAAACAGAGTGAAACTTAAAAATGAAAACGGTTACTGCAAACGAATGGTTTAACCTAGAAAAACGAAATTTGGTGAGCCAAGTGGTTTTGGTGTACTGATCATTACCTGAAAAAATCATCAAGATTGGGTGAGAAAATGTTTGCTGAGATTTCAGGCAACTTGAGTTTTTTGGAAGCTTGGCAACCCCTTTCCATGAAAGTGATTTTTGCCAGTCTCTGCTTAGGGCTATATCAACAGCAAACAAAGCATAGAGATACAACTGGACACTGCTTTATTGTGTCAAAATTCAAAGAGCTAGCACAAACCGTGTTTGATTTAGAGTTCCAAATACATGTATCCCTATAGGAGAAAACAGAGTGAAACCTAAAATTGAAAACGGTTACTGCAAACGAACGGTTTAACCTAGAAGAACAAAATTTGGTGAGCCAAGTGGTTTTGGTGTACTGATCATTACATGAAAGAATCATCAAGATTAGGTGAAAAAATGTTTGCTGAGATTTCAGGCAACTCGTAGTTTTTTGGAAGCTTGGCAACCCCTTTCCATGAAAGTGATTTTCGCCAGTCTCTGCTTAGGGCTACATCAACAGCAAACAAACCACAGAGATAGAACTGGAAACTGCTTTATTGTGTCAAGTTTCAAAGAGCTAGCACAAACCGTGTTTGATTTAGAGTTCCAAATACATGTATCCCTATAGGAGAAAACAGAGTGAAACCTAAAAATGAAAACTGTTACTGCAAACGAACGGTTTAATCTAGAAAAACGAAATTTGGTGAGCCAAGTGGTTTTGGTGTACTGATCATTACCTGAAAGAATCATCAAGATTGGGTGAAAAAATGTTTGCTGAGATTTCAGGAAACTCGTATTTTTTTGGAAGCTTGGCAACCCCTTTCCATGAAAGTGATTTTCGCCAGTTTCTCCTTAGGGCTACATCAACAGCAAACAAAGCATAGAGATAGAACTTGAAACTGCTTTATTGTGTCAAGTTTCAAAGAGCTAGCACAAACCGTGTTTGATTTAGAGTTCCAAATACATGTATCCCTATAGGAGAAAACAGAGTGAAACCTAAAAATGAAAACGGTTACTGCAAACGAACGGTTTAACCTAGAAGAACGAAATTTGGTGAGCCAAGTGGTTTTGGTGTACTGATCATTACCTGAAAGAATCATCAAGATTGGGTGAAAAAATGTTTGCTGAGATTTCAGGCAACTCGTAGTTTTTTGGAAGCTTGGCAACCCCTTTCCATGAAAGTGATTTTCGCCAGTCTCTGCTTAGGGCTACATCAACAGCAAACAAAGCATAGAGGTAGAACTGGAAACTGCTTTATTGTGTCAAGTTTCAAAGAGCTAGCACAAACCGTGTTTGATTTAGAGTTCCAAATACATGTATCCCTATAGGAGAAAACAAAGTGAAACCTAAAAATGAAAGCGGTTACTGCAAACGAACGGTTTAACCTCGAAGAACGACATTTGGTGAGCCAAGTGGTTTTGGTGTACTGATCATTACCTGAAAAAATCATCAAGATTGGGTGAAAAAATGTTTGCTGAGATTTCAGGCAACTCGTAGTTTTTTGGAGGCTTGGCAACCCCTTTCCATGAAAGTGATTTTCGCCAGTCTCTGCTTAGGGCTACATCACCAGCAAACAAAGAAAAGAGATAGAACTGGAAACTGCTTTATTGTGTCAAGTTTCAAAGAGCTAGCACAAACCGTGTTTGATTTAGAGTTCCAAATACATGTATCCCTATAGGAGAAAACAGAGTGAAACCTAAAGATGAAAACGGTTATTGCAAATGAACGGTTTAACCTAGAAGAACGAAATTTGGTGAGCCAAGTCGTTTAGGTGTACTGATCATTACCTGAAGGAATCATCAAGATTGGGTGAAAAATGTTTGCTGAGATTCGAGGCAACTCGTAGTTTTTTTGGAAGCTTGGCAACCCCTTTCCATGAAAGTGATTTTCACCAGTCTCTGCTTAGGGCTACATCAACAGAAAACAAAGCATAGAGATAGAACTTGAAACTGCTTTATTGTGTCAAGTTTCAAAGAGCTAGCACAAACCGTGTTTGATTTAGAGTTCCAAATACATGTATCCCTATAGAAGAAAACAGAGTGAAACCTAATAATGAAAACGGTTACTGCAAACGAACGGTTTAACCTAGAAGAATGAAATTTGGTGAGCCAAGTGGTTTTGGTGTACTGATCATTACCTGAAAGAAGCATCAAGATTGGGTGAAAAAATGTTTGCTGAGATTTCATGCAACTCGTAGTTTTTTGGAAGCTTGGCAACCCCTTTCCATGAAAGTCATTTTCGGCAGTCTCTGCTTAGGGCTACATCAACAGCAAACAAAGCATAGAGACAGAACTTGAAACTGCTTTATTGTGTCAAGTTTCAAAGAGCTAGCACAAACCGTGTTTGATTTAGAGTTCCAAATACATGTATCCCTATAGGAGAAAACAAAGTGAAACCTAAAAATGAAAGCGGTTACTGCAAACGAACGGTTTAACCTCGAAGAACGAAATTTGGTTAGCCAAGTGGTTTTGGTGTACTGATCATTACCTGAAAGAATCATCAAGATTGGGTGAAAAAATGTTTGCTGAGATTTCAGGCAACTCGTAGTTTTTTGGAAGCTTGGCAACCCCTTTCCATGAAAGGGATTTTCGCCAGTCTCTGCTTAGGGCTACATCAACAGCAAACAAAGCATAGAGGTAGAACTAGAAACTGCTTTATTGTGTCAAGTTTCAAAGAGCTAGCACAAACCATGTTTGATTTAGAGTTCCAAATGCATGTATCCCTATAGGAGAAAACAGAGTGAAACCTAAAAATGAAAACGGTTACTGCAAATGAACGGTTTCACCTAGAAGAACGAAATTTGGTGAGCCAAGTGGTTTTGGTGTACTGATCATTACCTGAAAGAATCATCAAGATTGGGTGAAAAAATGTTTGCTGAGATTTCAGGCAACTCGTAGTTTTTTGGAAGCTTGGCAACCCCTTTCCATGAAAGGGATTTTCGCCAGTCTCTGCTTAGGGCTACATCAATAGCAAACAAAGCATAGAGGTAGAACTGGAAACTGCTTTATTGTGTCAAGTTTCAAAGAGCTAGCACAAACCGTGTTTGATTTAGAGTTCCAAATGCATGTATCCCTATAGGAGAAAACAGAGTGAAACCTAAAAATGAAAACGGTTACTGCAAATGAACGGTTTAACCGAGAAGAACGAAATTTGGTAAGCGAAGTCATTTTGGTGTACTGATCATTACCTGAAAGAATCATCAAGATTGGGTGAAAAAATGTTTGCTGAGATTTCAGGCAACTCGTAGTTTTTTGGAAGCTTGGCAACCCCTTTCCATGAAAGGGATTTTCGCCAGTCTCTGCTTAGGGCTACATCAACAGCAAACAAAGCATAGAGGTAGAACTGGAAACTGCTTTCTTGTGTCAAGTTTCAAAGAGCTAGCACAAACCGTGTTTGATTTAGAGTTCCAAATGCATGTATCCCTATAGGAGAAAACAGAATGAAACCTAAAAATGAAAACGGTTACTGCAAATGAACGGTTTAACCTAGAAGAACGAAATTTGGTGAGCCAAGTGGTTTTGGTGTACTGATCATTACCTGAAAGAATCATCAAGATTGGTTGAAAAAATGTTTGCTGAGATTTCAGGCAACTCGTAGTTTTTTGGAAGCTTGGCAACCCCTTTCCATGAAACTGATTTTCGCCAGTCTCTGCTTAGGGCTACATCAACAGCAACAAAGCATAGAGGTAGAAATGGAAACTGCTTTATTGTGTCAAGTTTCAAAGAGCTAGCACAAACCGTGTTTTGATTTAGAGTTCCAAATACATGTATCCCTATAGGAGAAAACAGAGTGAAACCTAAAAATGAAAACGGTTACTGCAAACGAACGGTTTCACCTAGAAGAA
>NW_027521904.1:0-44665 GCF_052094955.1 Ictidomys tridecemlineatus | reverse complement strand
CCAAGCTTCCAAAAAACTACAAGTTGCCTGAAATCTCAGCAAACATTTTTTCACTCAATCTTGATGATTCTTTCAGGTAATGATCAGTACACCAAAACCACTTGGCTCACCAAATTTCGTTCTTCTAGGTTAAACCGTTCGTTTGCAGTAACCGTTTTCATTTTTAGATTTCACTCTGTTTTCTCCTATAGGGATACATGTATTTGGAACTCTAAATCAAACACGGTTTCTGCTAGCTCTTTGAAACTTGACACAATAAAGCAGTTTCCAGTTCTATCTCTATGCTTTGTGTGCTGTTGATGTAGCCCTAAGCACAGACTGGCGAAAATCACTTTCATGGAAAGGGGTTGCCAAGCTTCCCAAAAACTAGGAGTTCCCTGAAATCTCAGCAAACATTTTTTCACCCAATCTTGATGATTCTTTCAGGTAATGATCAGTACACCAAAACCACTTGGCTCACCAAATTTCGTTCTTCTAGGTTAAACCGTTCGTTTCAGTAACCGTTTTCATTTTTAGGTTTCACTCTGTTTTCTCCTATAGGGATACATGTATTTGGAACTCTAAAACAAACATGGTTTGTGCTAACTCTTTGAAACTTAACAAAATAAACCAGTTTCAGGTTCTATATCTATGCTTTGTTTGCTGTTGATGTAGCCCTAAGCAGAGACTGGCGAAAATCACTTTCATGGAAAGGGGTTGCCAAGCTTCCAAAAAACTACGAGTTGCCTGAAATCTCAGCAAACATTTTTTCACCCAATCTTGATGATTCTTTCAGGTAATGATCAGTACACCAAAACCACTTGGGTCACCAAATTTCGTTCTTCTAGGTTAAACCGTTCGTTTGCAGTAACCGTTTTCATTTTTAGGTTTCACTCTGTTTTCTCCTATAGGGATACATGTATTTGGACCTATAAATCAAACACGGTTTGTGCTACCTCTTTGAAACTTGACACAATAAAGCAGTTTCCAGTTCTATCTCTATGCTTTGTTTGCTGTTGACGTAGCCCTAAGCAGAGACTGGCGAAAATCACTTTCATGGAAATGGGTTGCCAAGCTTCCAAAAAACTACGAGTTGCCTGAAATCTCAGCAAACATTTTCTCACCCAATCTTGATGATTCTTTCAGGTAATGATCAGTACACCAAAACCACTTGGCTCACCAAATTTCGTTCTTTAGGTTAAACCATTCGTTTGCAATAACCGTTTTCATTTTTAGGTTTCACTCTGTTTTCTTCTGTAGGGATACATGTATTTGGAACTCTAAATCAAACACGGTTTGTGCTAGCTCTTTGAAACTTGACACAATAAAGCAGTTTCAAGTTCTATCTCTATGCTTTGTTTGCTGTTGATGTAGCCCTAAGCAGAGACTGGCGAAAATCACTTTTATGGAAAGGGGTGGCCAAGCTTCCAAAAAACTACGAGTTGCCTGAAATCTCAGCAAACATTTTTTCACTCAATCTTGATGATTCTTTCAGGTAATGATCAGTACACCAAAACCACTTGGCTCACCAAATTTCCTTCTTTTAGGTTAAACCGTTCGTTTGCAGTAACCGTTTTCATTTTTAGGTTTCACTCTGTTTTCTCCTATAGGGATACATGTATTTGGAACTCTAAATCAAACACGGTTTGTGCTAGCTCTTTGAAACTTGACACAATAAAGCAGTTTCCAGTTCTATCTCTATGCTTTGTGTGCTGTTGATGTAGCCCTAAGCACAGACTGGCGAAAATCACTTTCATGGAAAGGGGTTGCCAAGCTTCCAAAAAACTACGAGTTCCCTGAAATCTCAGCAAACATTTTTTCACCCAATCTTGATGATTCTTTCAGGTAATGATCAGTACACCAAAACCACTTGGCTCACCAAATTTCGTTCTTCTAGGTTAAACCGTTCTTTTGCAGTAACCGTTTTCATTTTTAGGTTTCACTCTGTTTTCTCCTATAGGGATACATGTATTTGGAAAGCTAAATCAAACACGGTTCGTGCTAGCTCTTTGAAACTTGACACAATAAAGCAGTTTCAAGTTCTCTCTCTATGCTTTGTTTGCTGTTGATGTAGCCCTAAGCAGAGACTGGCGAAAATCACTTTCATGGAAAGGGGTTGCCAAGCTTCCAAAAAACTACGAGTTGCCTGAAATCTCAGCAAACATTTGTTCACCCAATCTTGATGATTCTTTCAGGTAATGATCAGTACACCAAAACCACTTGGCTCACCAAATTTCGTTCTTCTAGGTTAAACCGTTCGTTTGCAGTAACCATTTTCATTTTAAGGTTTCACTCTGTTTTCTCCTATAGGGATACATGTATTTGGAACTCTAAATCAAACACGGTTTGTTCTAGCTCTTTAAAACTTGACACAATAAAGCAGTTTCAAGTTCTATCTCTATGCTTTGTTTGCTGTGGATGTAGCCCTAAGCAGAGACTGGCGAAAATCACTTTCATGGAAAGGGGTTGCCAAGCTTCCAAAAAACTACGAGTTGCCTGAAATCTCAGCAAACATTTTCTCACACAATCTTGATGATTCTTTCAGGTAATGATCAGTACACCAAAACCACTTGGCTCACCAAATTTCGTTCTTCTAGGTTAAACCGTTCTTTTGCAGTAACCGTTTTCATTTTTAGGTTTCACTCTGTTTTCTCCTATAGGGATACATGTATTTGGAACTCTAAATCAAACACGGTTCGTGCTAGCTCTTTGAAACTTGACACAATAAAGCAGTATCAAGTTCTCTCTCTATGCTTTGTTCGCTGTTGATGTAGCCCTAAGCAGAGACTGGCGAAAATCACTTTCATGGAAAGGGGTTGCCAAGCTTCCAAAAAACAACGAGTTTCCTGAAATCTCAGCAAACATTTGTTCACCCAATCTTGATGATTCTTTCAGGTAATGATCAGTACACCAAAACCACTTGGCTCACCAAATTTCGTTTTTCTAGGTTAAACCGTTCGTTTGCAGTAACCATTTTCATTTTAAAGTTTCACTCTATTTTCTCCTATAGGGATAAATGTATTTGGAACTCTAAATCAAACACGGTGTGTGCTAGCTCTTTGAAACTTGACACAATAAAGAAGTTTCAAGTTCTATCTCTATGCTTTGTTTGCTGTGGATGTAGCCCTAAGCAGAGACTGGCGAAAATCACTTTCATGGAAAGGGGTTGCCAAGCTTCCAAAAAACTACGAGTTGCCTGAAATCTCAGCAAACATTTTCTCACCCAATCTTGATGATTCTTTCAGGTAATGATCAGTACACCAAAACCACTTGGCTCACCAAATTTCGTTCTTCTAGGTTAAACCGTTCGTTTCCAGTAACCGTTTTCCTTTTTAGGTTTCACTCTGTTTTCTCCTATAGGAATACATGTATTTGGAACTCTAAAACAAACACGGTTTGTGCTAACTCTTTGAAACTTAACACAATAAAGCAGTTTCAGGTTCTATCTCTATGCTTTGTTTGCTGTTGATGTAGCCCTAAGCAGAGACTGGCGAAAATCACTTTCATGGAAAGGGGTTGCCAAGTTTCCAAAAAACTACGAGTTGCCTGAAATCTCAGCAAACATTTTTTCACCCAATCTTGATGATTCTTTCAGGTAATGATCAGTACACCAAAACCACTTGGCTCACCAAATTTCGTTCATCTAGGTTAAACCGTTCGTTTGCAATAACCGTTTTCATTTTTAGGTTTCACTCTGTTTTCTCCTATAGGGATACATGTATTTGGACATATAAATCAAACACGGTTTGTGCTACCTCTTTGAAACTTGACACAATAAAGCAGTTTCCAGTTCTATCTCTATGCTTTGTTTGCTGTTGACGTAGCCCTAAGCAGAGACTGGCGAAAATCACTTTCATGGAAATGGGTTTCCAAGCTTGCAAAAAACTACGAGTTCCCTGAAATCTCAGCAAACATTTTCTCACCCAATCCTGATGATTCTTTCAGGTAATGATCAGTACACCAAAACCACTTGGCTCACCAAATTTCGTTCTTCTAGGTTAAACCATTCGTTTTCAATAACCGTTTTCATTTTTAGGTTTCACTCTGTTTTCTCCTGTAGGGACACATGTATTTGGAACTCTAAATCAAACACGGTTTGTGCTAGCTCTTTGAAACTTGACACAATAAAGCAGTTTCAAGTTCTATCTCTATGCTTTGTTTGCTGTTGATGTAGCCCTAAGCAGAGACTGGCGAAAATCACTTTTATTGAAAGGGGTTGCCAAGCTTCCAAAAAACTACGAGTTGCCTGAAATCTCAGCAAACATTTTTTCACTCAATCTTGATGATTCCTTCAGGTAATGATCAGTACACCAAAACCACTTGGCTCACCGAATTTCGTTCTTCTAGGTTAAACCGTTCGTTTGCAGTAACGGTTTTCATTTTTAGGTTTCACTCTGTTTTCTCCTATAGGGATACATGTATTTGGAACTCTAAACCAAACACGGTTTGTGCTAGCTCTTTGAAACTTGACACAATAAAGCAGTTTCCAGTTCTATCCCTAGCCTTTGTTTGCTGTTGATGTATCCCTAAGCAGAGATTGGCGAAAATCACTTTCATGGAAAGGGGTTGCCAAGCTTCCAAAAAACTACAAGTTGCCTGAAATCTCAGCAAACATTTTTTCACTCAATCTTGATGATTCTTTCAGGTAATGATCAGTACACCAAAACCACTTGGCTCACCAAATTTCGTTCTTCTAGGTTAAACCGTTCGTTTGCAGTAACCGTTTTCATTTTTAGGTTTCACTCTGTTTTCTCCTATAGGGATACATGTATTTGGAACTCTAAATCAAACACGGTTTGTGCTAGCTCTTTGAAATTTGACACAATAAAGCAGTTTCCAGTTCTATCTCTATGATTTGTGTGCTGTTGATGTAGCCCTAAGCACAGACTGGCGAAAATCACTTTCATGGAAAGGGGTTGCCAAGCTTCCAAAAAACTACGAGTTCCCTGAAATCTCAGCAAACATTTTTTCACCCAAACTTGATGATTCTTTCAGGTAATGATCAGTACACCAAAACCACTTGGCTCACCAAATTTCGTTCTTCTAGGTTAAACCATTCGTTTGCAGTAACCATTTTCATTTTAAGGTTTCACTCTGTTTTCTCCTATAGGGATACATGTATTTGGAACTCTAAATCAAACACGGTGTGTGCTAGCTCATTGAAACTTGACACAATAAAGCAGTTTCAAGTTCTTTCTCTCTTTTGGTTTTGCTGTGGATGTAGCCCTAAGCAGAGACTCGCGAAAATCACTTTCATGGAAAGGGGTTGCCAAGCTTCCAAAAAACTACGAGTTGCCTGAAATCTCAGCAAACATTTTCTCACCCAATCTTGATGATTCTTTCAGGTAATGATCAGTACACCAAAACCACTTGGCTCACCAAATTTCGTTCTTCTAGGTTAAACCGTTCGTTTCCAGTAACCGTTTTCATTTTTAGGTTTCACTCTGTTTTCTCCTATAGGGATACATGTATTTGGAACTCTAAAACAAACACGGTTTGTGCTAACTCTTTGAAACTTAACACAATAAAGCAGTTTCAGGTTGTATCTCTATGCTTTGTTTGCTGTTGATGTAGCCCTAAGCAGAGACTGGCGAAAATCACTTTCATGGAAAGGGGTTGCCAAGCTTCCAAAAAACTACGAGTTCCCTGAAATCTCAGAAAACATTTTTTCACCCAATCTTGATGATTCTTTCAGGTAATGATCAGGTACACCAAAACCACTTGGCTGACCAAATTTCGTTTTTCTAGGTTAAACCATTCGTTTGCAGTACCCATTTTCATTTTAAGGTTTCACTCAGCTTTCTCCTATAGGGATATATGTATTTGGAACTCTAAATCAAACACGGTGTGTGCTAGCTCATTGAAACTTGACACAATAAAGCAGTTTCAAGTTCTATCTCTATGCTTTGTTTGCTGTGGATGTAGCCCTAAGCAGAGACTGGCGGAAAATCACTTTCATGGAAAGGGGTTGCCAAGCTTCCAAAAACTACGAGTTGCCTGAAATCTCAGCAAACATTTTCTCACCCAATCTTCATGATTCTTTCAGGTAATGATCAGTGCACCAAAATCACTTGGCTCACCAAATTTCGTTCTTCTAGGTTAAACCGTTCGTTTCCAGTAACCGTTTTCATTTTTAGGTTTCACTCTGTTTTCTCCTATAGGGATACATGTATTTGGAACTCCAAAACAAACACGGTTTGTGCTAAATCTTTGAAACTTAACACAATAAAGCAGTTTCAGGTTGTATCTCTATGCTTTGTTTGCTGTTGATGTAGCCCTAAGCAGAGACTGGCGAAAATCACTTTCATGGAAAGGGGTTGCCAAGCTTACAAAAAACTACGAGTTGCCTGAAATCTCAGCAAACATTTTTTCACCCAATCTTGATGATTCTTTCAGGTAATGATCAGTACACCAAAACCACTTGGCTCACCAAATTTCGTTCTTCTAGGTTAAACCGTTCGTTTGCAGTAACCGTTTTCATTTTTAGGTTTCACTCTGTTTTCTCCTATAGGGATACATGTATTTGGACCCTATAAATCAAACACGGTTTGTGCTACCTCTTTGAAACTTGACACAATAAAGCAGTTTCCAGTTCTATCGCTATGCTTTGTTTGCTGTTGACGTAGCCCTAAGCAGAGACTGGCGAAAATCACTTTCATGGAAATGGGTTGCCAAGCTTCCAAAAAACTACGAGTTGCCTGAAATCTCAGCAAACATTTTCTCACCCAATCTTGATGATTCTTTCAGGTAATGATCAGTACACCAAAACCACTTGGCTCACCAAATTTCGTTCTTCTAGGTTAAACCGTTCGTTTGCAGTAACCGTTTTCATTTTTTGGTTTCACTCTGTTTTCTCCTATAGGGATACATGTATTTGGAACCCTAAATCAAACACGGTTGTGCTAGGCTCTTTGAAACTTGACACAATAAAGCAGTTTCAAGATCTATCTCTATGCTTTGTATGCTGTTGATGTAGCCCTAAGCAGAGACTGGGGAAAATCACTTTCATGGAAAGGGGTTGCCAAGCTTCCAAAAAACTAAGAGTTGCCTGAAATCTCAGCAAACACTTTTTCACCCAATCTTGATGATTCTTTCAGGTAATGATCAGTACACGAAAACTACTTGGCTCACCAAATTTTGTTCTTCTAGGTTAAACCGTTCATTTGCAGTAACCGTTTTCATTTTTAGGTTTCATTCTGTTTTCTCCTATAGGGATACATGTATTAGAACTCTAAATCAAACACGGTTTGTGCTAGCTCTTTGAAACTTGACACAATAAAGCAGTTTCAATTTCTATCTCTATGCTTTGTATGCTGTTGATGTAGCCCTAAGCAGAGACTGGCGAAAATCACTTTCATGGAAAGGGTTGCCAAGCTTCCAAAAACTACGAGTTGCCTGAAATCTCAGCAAACACTTTTTCACCCAATCTTGATGTTCTTTCAGGTAATGATCAGTACACCAAAACCACTTGGCTCACCAAATTTTGTTCTTCTAGGTTAAACCGTTCGTTTGCAGTAACCGTTTTCATTTTTAGGTTTCACTCTGTTTTCTCCTATAGGGATACATGTATTTGGAACTTTAAATCAAACACGGTTTGTGCTAGCTCTTTGAAACTTGACACAATAAAGCAGTTTCAAGTTCTATCTCTATGCTTTGTTCGCTGTTGATGTAGCCCTAAGCAGAGACTGGCGAAAATCACTTTTATGGAAAGGGGTTGCCAAGCTTCCAAAAAACTACGAGTTGCCTGAAATCTCAGCAAACACTTTTTCACCCAATCTTGATGATTCTTTCAGGTAATGATCAGTACACCAAAACCACTTGGCTCACCAAATTTTGTTCTTCTAGGTTTAACCGTTCGTTTGCAGTAACCGTTTCATTTTTAGGTTTCACTCTGTTTTCTCCTATAGGGATACATGTATTTGGAACTCTAAATCAAACACGGTTTGTGCTAGCTCTTTGAAACTTGACACAATAAAGCAGTTCTAGTTCTTTCTCTATGCTTTCTTTGATGTTGAGGTAGCCCTAAGCAGAGACTGGCGAAAATCCCCTCATGGAAAGGGGTTGCCAAGCTTCCAAAAAACTACGAGTTGCCTGAAATCTCAGCAAACATTTTTTCACCCAATCTTGATGATTCTTTCAGGTAATGAACAGTAAACCAAAACCACTTGGCTCACCAAATTTCGATCTTCTAGGTTAAACCGTTCGTTTGCAGTAACCGTTTTCATTTTTAGGTTTCACTCTGTTTTCTCCTATAGGGATAAATGTATTTGGAACTCTAAATCAAACACGGATTGTGCTAGCTCTTTGAAACTTGACACAATAAACAGTTTCCAGTTGTATCTCTATGCTTTGTTTGCTGTTGATGTAGCCCTAAGCAGAGACTGGCGAAAATCACTGTCATGGAAAAGGGTTGTCAAGGTTCCAAAAAACTACGAGTTGCAGGAAATCACAGAAAACATTCTTTCACCCAATCTTGATGATTCTTTCAGGTAATGATCAGTACACCAAAACCACTTGTCTCACCAAATTTCGTTCTACTAGGTTAAACCGTTCGTTTCCAGTAACCGTTTTCATTTTTAGGTTTCACTCTGTTTTCTCCTATAGGGATACATGTATTTGGAACTCTAAATCAAACACGGTTTCTGCTAGCTCTTTGAAACTTGACACAATAAAGCAGTTTCCAGTTCTATCTCTATGCTTTGTTTGCTGTTGATGTAGCCCTAAGCAGAGACTGGCGAAAATCCACTTTCATGGAAAAGGGTTGCCAAGCTTGCAAAAAACTACGAGTTGCCTGAAATCTCAGCAAACATTTTCTCACCCAATCTTGATGATTCTTTCAGGTAATGATCAGTACACCAAAACCACTTAGCTCACCAAATTCCGTTATTCTAGGTTAAACCGTTCGTTTGCAGTAACCGTTTTCATTTTTTGGTTTCACTCTGTTTTCTCCTATAGGGATACATGTATTTGGAACTCTAAATCAAACACGGTTTGTGCTAGCTCTTTTGAAACTTGACACAATAAAGCAGTTTCCAGTTCTATCTCTATGCTTTGTTTGCTGTTGATGTAGCCCTAAACAGAGACTGGCGAAAATCACTTTCATGGAAAGGGGTTGCCAAGCTTCCAAAAAACTACGAGTTGCGTGAAATCTCAGCAAACATTTTCTCACCCAATCTTGATGATTCTTTCAGGTAATGATCAGTACACCAAAACCACTTAGCTCACCAAATTCCGTTATTCTAGGTTAAACCGTTCGTTTGCAGTAACCGTTTTCATTTTTAGGTTTCACTCTGTTTTCTCCTATAGGGATACATGTATTTGGAACTCTAAATCAAACACTATTTGTGCTAGCTCTTTTAAACTTGACACAATAAAGCAGTTTCAAGTTCTATCTCTATGCTTTGTATGCTGTTGATGTAGCCCTAAGCAGAGACTGGCGAAAATCACTTTCATGGAAAGGGGTTGCCAAGCCTCAAAAAAACTACCAGTTGCCTGAAATCTCAGCAAACACTTTTTCACCCAATCTTGATGATTCTTTCAGGTAATGATCAGTACACCAAAACCACTTGGCTCACCAAATTTTGTTCTTCTAGGTTAAACCGTTCATTTGCAGTAACCGTTTTCATTTTTAGGTTTCATTCTGTTTTCTCCTATAGGGATACATGTATTTGGAACTCTAAATCAAACACGGTTTGTGCTAGCTCTTTGAAACTTGACACAATAAAGCAGTTTCAAGTTCTATCTCTATTCTTTGTTTGCTGTTGATGTAGCCCTAAGCAGAGACTGGCGAAAATCACTTTCATCGAAAGGGGTTGCCCAGCTTCCAAAAAACTACGAGTTTCCTGAAATCTCAGCAAACATTTTTTCACCCAATCTTGATGATTCTTTCAGGTAATGATCAGTAAACCAAAACCACTTGGCTCACCAAATTTCGATCTTCTAGGTTAAACTGTTCCTTTGCAGTAACCGTTTTCATTTTTAGGTTTCACTATGTTTTCTCCTATAGGGATACATGTATTTGGAACTCTAAATCAAACACGGTTTGTGCTAGCTCTTTGAAACTTGACACAATAAAGCAGTTTCCAGTTCTATCTCTATGCTTTGTTTGCTGTTGATGTAGCCCTAAGCAGAGACTGGCGAAAATCACTTTCATGGAAACGGGTTGCCAAGCTTCCAAAAAACTACGAGTTGCCTGAAATCTCAGCAAACATTCTTTCACCCAATCTTGATGATTCTTTCAGGTAATGATCAGTACACGAAAACCACTTGGCTCACCAAATTTCGTTCTTCTAGGTTAAACCGTTCGTTTGTAGTAACCGTTTTCATTTTTAGGTTTCACTCTGTTTTCTCCTATACGGATACATGTATTTGGAACTCTAAATCAAACACGGTTTGTGTTAGCTCTTTGAAACTTGACACAATAAAGCAGTTTCAAGTTCTATCTCTATGCTTTGTATGCTGTTGATGTAGCCCTAAGCAGAGACTGGCGAAAATCACTTTCATGGAAAGGGGTTGCCAAGCTTCCAAAAAACTACGAGTTGTCTGAAATCTCAGCAAACACTTTTTCACCCAATCTTGATGATTCTTTCAGGTAATGATCAGTACACCAAAACCACTTGGCTCACCAAATTTTGTTCTTCTAGGTTAAACCGTTCGTTTGCAGTAACCGTTTTCATTTTTAGGTTTCACTCTGTTTTCTCCTATAGGGATACATGTATTTGGAAGTCTAAATCAAACACGGTTTGTGCTAGCTCTTTGAAACTTGACACAATAAAGCAGTTTCAAGTTCTATCTCTATGCTTTGTTTGCTGTTGATGTAGCCCTAAGCAGAGACTGGCGAAAATCACTTTCATCGGAAAGGGGTTGCCAAGCTTCCAAAAAAACTACGAGTTGCCTGAAATCTCAGCAAACACTTTTTCACCCAATCTTGATGATTCTTTCAGGTAAGGATCAGTACACCAAAACCACTTGGCTCACCAAATTTCCTTCTTCTAGGTTAAACCGTTCGTTTGCAGTAAACGTTTTCATTTTTAGGTTTCACTCTGTTTTCTCCTATAAGGATTCATGTATTTGGAACTCTAAATCAAACACGGTTTGTGCTACCTCTTTGAAACTTGAAACAATAAAGCAGTTTCCAGTTCTATCTCTATGGTTTGTTTGCTGTTGATGTATCCCTAAGCAGAGACTGGCGAAAATCACTTTCATGGAAAGGGGTTGCCCAAGCTTCCAAAAAACTACGAGTTGCCTGAAATCTCAGCAAATATTTTTCACTCAATCTTGATGATTCTTTCAGGTAATGATCAGTACACCAAAACCACTTGGCTCACCAAATTTCGTTCTTCTAGGTTAAACCGTTCGTATGCAGTAACCGTTTTCATTTTAGGTTTCCCTCTGTTTTCTCCTATAGGGATACATGTATTTGGAACTCTAAATCAAACACGGTTTGTGCTAGCTCTTTGAAACTTGACACAATAAAGCAGTTTCCAGTTCTATCTCTATGGTTTGTTTGCTGTTGATGTAGCCCTAAGCAGAGACTGGCGAAAATCACTTTCATGGAAAGGGGTTGCCAATGTTCCAAAAAACTACGAGTTGCCTGAAATCTCCGCAAACATTCTTTCACCCAATCTTGATGATTCTTTCAGGTAAGGATCAGTACACCAAAACCACTTGGCTCACCAAATTTCGTTCTTCTAGGTTAAACCGTTCATTTGCAGTAACCGTTTTCATTTTTAGGTTTCACTCTGTTTTCTCCTATAGGGATACATGTACTTGGAACTCTAAATCAAACACGGTTTGTGCTAGCTCTTTGAAACGTGACACAATAAAGCAGTTTCCAGTTCTATCTCTATGCTTTGTTTGCCGTTGATGTAGCCCTAAGCAGAGACTGGCGAAAATCACTTTCATGGAAATGGGTTGCCAAGCTTCCAAAAAACTACGAGTTGCCTGAAATGTCAGCAAACATTTTTTCACCCAATCTTGATGAATTCTTTCAGGTAATGATCAGTACACCAAAACCCCTTGGCACACCAAATTCGTTCTTCTAGGTTACACTGTTCATTTGCAGTAACCGTTTTCATTTTTAGGTTTCACTCTGTTTTCTCCTATAGGGATACCATGTATTTGGAACTCTAAATCAAAACACGGTTTGTGCTAGCTCTTTGAAACTTGACACAATAAAGCAGTTTCAAGTTCTATCTCTATGCTTTGTTTGCTGTTGATGTAGCCCTAAGCAGAGACTGGTGAAAAATCACTTTCATGGAAAGGGTTTCCCAAGCTTCCAAAAAACTACGAATTGCCTGAAATCTCAGCAAACATTTTTTCACCCAATCTTGATGATTCTTTCAGGTAATGATCAGTACACCAAAACCACTTGGCTCACCTAATTTCGTCTTCTAGGTTAAACCGTTCGTTTGCAGTAACCGTTCTCATTTTTAGGTTTCACTCTGTTTTCTCTTATAGTGATACATGTATTTGGAACTCTAAATCAAAACACGGTTTGTGCTAGCTCTTTGAAACTTGACACAATAAAGCAGTTTCAAGTTCTATCTCTATGCTTTGTTTGCTGTTTGATGTAGCCCTAAGAAGAGACTGGCGAAAATCAACTTTCATGGAAAGGGATTGCCAAGCTTCCAAAAAACTTCGAGTTGCCTGAAATCTCAGCAAACATTTTTTCACCCAATCTTGATGATTCTTTCAGGTAATGATCAGTACACCAAAACCACTTGGCTCACCAAATTTCGTTCTTCTAGGTTAACCGTTCGTTTGCAGTAACCATTTTCATTTTAAGGTTTCACTCTGTTTTCTCCTATATTGATACATGTATTTGGAACTCTAAATCGAACACGGTTTGTGCTAGCTCTTTGAAACTTGACACAATAAAGCAGTTTTCACGTTCTATCTCTATGGTTTGTTTGCTGTTGATGCAGCCCTAAGCAGAGACTGGCGAAAATCACTTTCCATGGATTGGGGTTGCCAAGCTTCCAAAAAACTACGAGTTGCCTGAAATCTCAGCCAACATTTTTTCTCTTAATCTTGATGATTCTTGCAGGTAATGATCAGTAAACCAAAACCACTTGGCTCACCAAATTTCGTTCTTCTAGGTTAAACCTTTCGTTGCAGTAACCGTTTTCATTTTTAGGTTTCCCTCTGTTTTCTCCTATAGGGATACATGTATTTGGAACTCTAAATCAAACACGGTTTGTGCTAGCTCTTTCAAAGTTGACACTATAAAGCAGTTTCCAGTTCTCTCTCTATGGTTGTTGGCTGTTGATGTATCCCCTAAGCAGAGACTGGCGAAAATCACTTTCCTGGGAAAGGGGTTGCCAAGCTTCCAAAAAACTACAAGTTGCCTGAAATCTCAGCAAACATTTTTTAACTCAATCTTGATGATTCTTTCAGGTAATGATCAGTACACCAAAACCACTTGGCTCACCAAATTTCGTTCTTCTAGGTTTAAACCGTTCTTTTGCAGTAACCGTTTTCATTTTTAGGTTTCACTCTGTTTTCTCCTATAGGGATACATGTATTTGGAACTCTAAATCAAACACGGTTCGAGCTAGCTCTTTGAAACTTGACACAATAAAGCAGTTTCAAGTTCTCTCTCTATGCTTTGTTTGCTGTTGATGTATCCCTTAGCAGAGACTGCGAAAATCACTTTCATGGAAAAAGGGTTGCCAAGCTTCCAAAAAACTACGAGTTGCCTGAAATCTCAGCCAACATTTTTTCTCTTAATATTGATGATTTCTTTCAGGTAATGATCAGTACACCAAAACCACTTGGCTCACCAAATTTCGTTCTTCTAGGTTAAACCGTTCGTTTGCAGTAACCATTTTCATTTTTGGTTTTCACTCTGTTTTTCTCCTATAGGGATACATGTATTTGGAACTCTAAATCAAACCGGTTTGTGCTAGCTCTTTGAAACTTGACACAATAAAGCAGTTGCAAGTTCTATCTCTATGCTTTGTTTGCTGTTGATGTAGCCCTAAGCAGAGACTGGCGAAAATCACTTTCATGGAAAGGGGTTGCCAAGCTTCCAAAAAATCTACGAGTTGCCTGAAATCTCAGCAAACATTTTCTCACCCAATCTTGATGATTCTTTCAGGTATGATCAGTACACAAAAACCACTTAGCTCACCAAATTTCGTTATTCTAGGTTAAACCGTTCGTTTGCAGTAACCGTTTTCATTTTTAGGTTTTCCCTCTGTTTTCTCCTATAGGGATACATGTATTTGGAACTCTAAAACAAAAACGCTTTGTGCTAGCTCTTTGAATCTTGACACAATAAAGCAGTTTCAGGTCTATCTCTATGCTTTGTTTGCTGTTGATGTAGCCCAAAGCAGAGACTGGCGAATATCACTTTCATGGAAAGGGTTGCCAAGCTTCCAAAAAACTACGAGTTGCCTGAAATCACAGCAAACATTTTTTTCACCCAATCTTGATGATTCTTTCATGTAATGATCAGTACACGAAAACCACTTGGCTCACCAAATTTTCGTTCTTCTAGGTTAAACCGTTCGTTTGCAGTAACCGTTTTTATTTTTTAGGTTTCACTCTGTTTTCTCCTATAGGGACACATGTATTTGGAACTCTAAATCAAACACTGTTTGTGCTAGCTCTTTGAAACTTGAACAAATAAAGCAGTTTCAAGTTCTATCTCTATGGTTTGTTTGCTGTTGATGTAGCCCTAAGCAGAGACTGGCGAAAATCACTTTCATGGAAAGGGGTTGCCAAGCTTCCAAAAAACTACGAGTTGCCTGAAATCTCAGCCAACATTTTTTCTCTTAATCTTGATGATTCTTTCAGGTAATGATCAGTACACCAAAACCACTTGGCTCACCAAATTTCGTTCTTCTAGGTTAAACCGTTCGTTTGCAGTAACCGTTTTCATTTTTAGGTTTCCCTCTGTTTTCTCCTATAGGGATACATGTATTTGGAACTCTAAATCAAACACGGTTTGTGCTAGCTCTTTGAAACTTGACACAATAAAGCAGTTTCCAGTTCTATCTCTAGCCTTTGTTTGCTGTTGATGTATCCCTAAGCAGAGACTGGCGAAAATCACTTTAATGGAAAGGGGTTGCCAAGCTTCAAAAAAACTACAAGTTGCCTGAAATCTCAGCAAACATTTTTTCACCCAATCTTGATGATTCTTTCAGGTAATGATCAGTACACCAAAACCACTTGGCTCACCAAATTTCGTTCTTCTAGGTAAACCGTTCTTTTGCAGTAACCATTTTCATTTTAGGTTTCACTCTGTTTTCTCCTATAGGGATACATGTATTTGCAACTCTAAATCAAACACGGTTCGTGCAAGCTCTTTGAAACTTGACACAATAAAGCAGTTTCAAGTTCTCTCTCTATGCTTTCTTTGCTGTTGATGTAGCCCTAAGCAGAGACTGGCGAAATTCACTTTCATGGAAAGGGGTTGCCAAGCTTCCAAAAAACTATGAGTTGCCTCAAATCTCAGCAACATTTTTTCACCCAATCTTGATGATTCTTTCAGATAATGATCAGTACACCAAAACCACTTGGCTCACCAAATTTTGTTCTTATAGGTTAAACCGTTCGTTTGCACTAACCGTTTTATTTTTAGGTTTCCCTCTGTTTTTCTCCTATAGGGATACATGTATTTGGAACTCTAAATCAAACACGGTTTGTGCTAGCTCTTTGAAACTTGACACAATAAAGCAGTTTCAAGTTCTATCTCTATGCTTTGTTTGCTGTGGATGTAGCCCTAAGCAGAGACTGGCGAAAATCACTTTCATGGAAAAGGGTTGCCAAGCTTCCAAAAAACTACGAGATTCCTGAAATCTCAGCAAACATTTTCTCACCCAATCTTGATGATTCTTTCAGGTAATGATCAGTACACCAAAACCACTTGGCTCACCAAATTTCGTTCTTCTAGGTTAAACCGTTCGTTTGCAGTAACCGTTTTCATTTTTAGGTTTCACTCTGTTTTCTCCTATAGGGATACATGTATTTGGAACTCTAAAACAAACACGGTTTGTGCTAGCTCTTTGAAACTTGGACACAATAAAGCAGTTTCAGGTTCTATCTCTATGCTTTGTTTGCTGTTGATGTAGCCCTAAGCAGAGACTGGCGAAAATCACTTTCATGGAAAGGGGTTGCCAAGCTTCCAAAAAACTACGAGTTGCCTGAAATCTCAGCAAACATTTTTTCACCCAATCTTGATGATTCTTTCAGGTAATGATCAGTACACCAAAACCACTTGGCTCACCAAATTTCGTTCTTCTAGGTTAAACCGTTCGTTTGCAGTAACCGTTTTCATTTTTAGGTTTCACTCTGTTTTCTACTATAGGGATACATGTATTTGGAACTCTAAATCAAACACGGTTTGTGCTAGCTATTTGAAACTTGACACAATAAAGCAGTTTCCACTTCTATCCCTAGCCTTTGTTTGCTGTTGATGTAGCCCTAAGCAGAGACTGGCGAAAATCACTTTCATTGAAAGGGGTTGCCAAGCTTCCAAAAAACTACGAGTTGCCTGTAATGTTAGCAAACATTTTTCACCCAATCTTGATGATTCTTTCAGGTAATGATCAGTACACCAAAACCACTTGGCTCACCAAATTTCGTTCTTCTAGGTTAAACCGTTCGTTTGCAGTAACCGTTTTTATTTTTAGGTTTCACTCTGTTTTCTCCTATAGGGATACATGTATTTGGAACTCTAAATCAAACACGGTTTGTGCTAGCTCTTTGAAACTTGACACAATAAAGCAGTTTCAAGTTCTATCTCTATGATTTGTTTGCTGTTGATGTAGCCCTAAGCAGAGACTGGCGAAAATCACTTTCATGGAAAGGGGTTGCCAAGCTTCCAAAAAACTACGAGTTTCCTGAATTCTCAGCAAATATTTTTTCACTTAATCTTGATGATTCTTTCAGGTAATGATCAGTACACCAAAACCACTTGGCTCACCAAATTTCGTTCTTCTAGGTTAAACCGTTCGTTTGCAGTAACCGTTTTCATTTTTGGGTTTCCCTCTGTTTTCTCCTATAGGGATACATGTATTTGGAACTCTAAATCAAACACGGTTTGTGCTAGCTCTTTGAAACTTGACACAATAAAGCAGTTTCCAGTTCTATCTCTATGCTTTGTTTGCTGTTGATGTAGACCTAAGCAGACACTCGCGAAAATCACTTTCATGGAAAGGGGTTGCCAAGCTTCCAAAAAACTACGAGTTGCCTGAAATCTCAGCAAACATTTTTTCACCCAATCTTGATGATTCTTTCAGGTAATGATCAGTACACCAAAACCACTTGGCTCACCAAATTTCGTTCTTCTAGGTTAAACCGTTCGTTTGCAGTTACCGTTTTCATTTTTAGGTTTCACTCTGTTTTCTCCTATAGGGATACATGTATTTGGAACTCTAAATCAAACATGGTTTGTGTTGGTCTTTGAAACTTGACACAATAAAGCAGTTTCAAGGTCTATCTCTATGCTTTGTTTGCTGTTGATGTAGAACTAAGCAGAGACTGGCGAAAATCACTTTCATGGAAAGGGGTTCCCAAGCTTCCAAAAAACTACGACTTGCCTGAAATATCTGCAAACATTTTTCACCCAATCTTGATGATTCTTTCAGGTAATGATCAGTACACCAAAACCACTTGGCTCACCAAATTTCGTTCTTCTAGGTTAAACCGTTCGTTTGCAGTAACCGTTCTCATTTTTAGGTTTCACTCTGTTTTCTCCTATAGTGATACATGTATTTGGAACTCTTATCAAACACGGTTTGTACTAGCTCTTTGAAACTTGACACAATAAAGCAGTTTCAAGTTCTATCTCTATGCTTTGTTTGCTGTTGATGTAGCCCTAAGAAGAGACTGGCGAAAATCACTTTCATGGAAAGGGGTTGCCAAGGTTCCAAAAAACTACGAGTTGCCTGAAATCTCAGCAAACGTTTTTTCACCCAATCTTGATGATTCTTTCAGGTAATGATCAGTACACCAAAACCACTTGGCTCACCAAATTTCGTTCTTCTAGGTTAAACCGTTCGTTTGCAGTAACCGTTTTAATTTTTAGGTTTCACTCTGTTTTCTCCTATAGGGATACATGTATTTGGAACTCTAAATCAAACACGGTTTGTGCTAGCTCTTTGAAACTTGACACAATAAAGCAGTTTCAAGTTCTATCTCTGTGCTTTGTTTGCTGTTGATGTAGCCCTAAGCAGAGACTGGCGAAAATCACTTTCATGGAAAAGGGTTGCCAAGCTTCCAAAAAACTACGAGTTGTCTGAAATCTCAGCAAACATTATTTTACCCAATCTTGATGATTCTTTCATTTAATGATCAGTACACCAAAACCACTTGGATCACCAAATTTCGTTCTTCTAGGTTAAACCGTTCGTTTGCAGTAACCGTTTTCATTTTTAGGTTTCACTCTGTTTTCTCCTATAGGGATACATGTATTTGGAACTCTAAATCAAACACGGTTTGTGCTAGCTCTTTGAAACTTGACACAATAAAGCAGTTTCAAGTTCTATCTCTATGCTTTGTTTGCTGTTGATGTAGCCCTAAGCAGAGACTGGCGAAAATCACTTTCATGGAAAGGGGTTGCCAAGCTTCCAAAAAACTACGAGTTTCCTGAAATCTCAGCAAACATTTTTTCAACCAATCTTGATGATTCTTTCAGGTAATGATCAGTACACCAAAACCACTTGGCTCACCAAATTTCGTTCTTCTAGGTTAAACCGTTCGTTGGCAGTAACCAATTTCATTTTAAGGTTTCACTCTGTTTTCTCCTATAGGGATACATGTATTTGGAACTCTAAATCAAACACGGTTTGTGCTAGCTCTTTGAAACTTGAAACAATAAAGTAGTTTCAAGTTCTATCTCTATGGTTTGTTTGCTGTTGATGTAGCCTTAAGCAGAGACTGGCGAAAATCACTTTCCTGTAAAGTGGATGCCAAGCTTCCAAAAAACTACGAGTTGCCTGAAATCTCAGCAAACATTTTTTCTCTTAATCTTGATGATTCTTTCAGGTAATGATCAGTACACCAAAACCACTTGGCTCACCAATTTCGTTCTTCTAGGTTAAACCGTTCTTTTGCAGTAACCGTTTTCATTTTTAGGTTTCTCTCTATTTTCTCCTATGGGGATACATGTATTTGGAACTCTAAATCAAACACGGTTTGTGCTAGCTCTTTGAAACTTGACACAATAAAACAGTTTCAAGTTCTATCTCTATGCTTTGTTTGCTGTTGATGTAGCCCTAAGCAGAGACATGCGAAAATCACTTTCATGGAAAGGGGTTGCCAAGCTTCCAAAAAACTACGAGTTGCCTGAAATCTCAGCAAACAATATTTCACCCAATCTTGATGATTCTTTCAGATAATGATCAGTACACCAAAACCACTTGGCTCACCAAATTTTGTTCTTCTAGGTTAAACCGTTCGTTTGCAGTAACCATTTTCATTTTTAGGTTTCACTCTGTTTTCTCCTATAGGGATACATGTATTTGGAACTCTAAATCAAACACGGTTTGTGCTAGCTATTTGAAATTTGACACAATAAAGCAGTTTCAAGTTCTATCTCTATGCTTTGTTTGCTGTTGATGTAGCCCTAAGCAGATACTGGCGAAAATCACTTTCAAGAAGGGGTTGCCAAGCTTCAAAAAACTACGAGTTCCCTGAAATCTCAGCAAACATTCTTTCACCCAATCTTGATGATTCTTTCAGGAAATGATCAGTACACCAAAACCACTTGGCTCACCAAATTTCGTTCTTCTAGGTTAAACCGTTCGTTTGCAGTAACCGTTTTCATTTTTAGGTTTCACTCTGTTTTCTCCTATAGGGAGACATGTATTTGGAACTCTAAATCAAACACGGTTTGTGCTAGCTATTTGAAATTTGACACAATAAAGCAGTTTCAACTTCTATCTCTATGCTTTGTTTGCTGTTGATGTAGCCCTAAGCATAGACTGGCGAAAATCACTTTCAGGAAGGGGTTGCCAAGCTTCAAAAAACTACGAAGTTCCTGAAATCTCAGCAAACATTTTCTCACCCAATCTTGATGATTCTTTCAGGTAATGATCAGTACACCAAAACCACTTGGCTCACCAAATTTCGTTCTTCTAGGTTAAACCGTTCGTTTGCAGTAACCGTTTTCATTTTTAGGTTTCACTCTGTTTTCTCCTATAAGGATACATGTATTTGGAACTCTAAATCAAACACGGTTTGTGCTAGCTCTTTGAAACTTGACACAATTAAGCAGTTTCAAGTTCTATCTCTATGCTTTGTTTGCTGTTGATGTAGCCCTAAGCAGAGACTGGCGAAAATCACTTTCATCGAAAGGGGTTGCCAAGCTTCCAAAAAACTACGAGTTGCCTGAAAATTCAGCAAACACTTTTTCACCCAATCTTGATGATTCTTTCAGGTAATGATCAGTACACCAAAACCACTTGGCTCACCAAATTTTGTTCTTCTAGGTTAAACCGTTCGTTTGCAGTAAACGTTTTCATTTTTAGGTTTCACTCTGTTTTCTCCTATAGGGATACATGTATTTGGAACTCTAAATCAAACACGGTTTGTGCTAGCTCTTTGAAACTTGACACAATAAAGCAGTTTCAAGTTCTTTCTCTATGCTTTGTTTGATGTTGAGGTAGCCCTAAGAAGAGACTGGCGAAAATCACTTTCATGGAAAGGTGTTGCCAAGCTTCCAAAAAACTACGAGTTGCCTGAAATCTCAGCAAACATTTTTTCACCCAATCTTGATGATTCTTTCAGGTAATGATCAGTAAACCAAAACCACTTGGCTCACCAAATTTCGATCCTCTAGGTTAAACCGTTCGTTTGCAGTAACCGTTTTCATTTTTAGGTTTCACTCTGTTTTCTCCTATAGGGATACATGTATTTGGAACTCTAAATCAAACACGGTTTGTGCTAGCTCTTTGAAACTTTACACAATAAAGCAGTTTCTAGTTCTATCTCTATGGTTTGTTTGCTGTGGATGTAGCCCTAAGCAGAGACTGGCGAAAATCACTTTCATGAAAAAAGCTTGCCAAGCTTCCAACAAACTACGAGTTGCCTGAAATCTCAGCAAACATTTTCTCACCCAATCTTGATGATTCTTTCAGTTAATGATCAGTACACCAAACCAACTTGGCTCACCAAATTTCGTTCTTCTAGGTTAAACCTTTCGTTTGCAGTAACCGTTTTCATTTTTAGGTTTCACTCTGTTTTCTCCTATAGGGATACATGTATTTGGAACTCTAAATCAAACACGGTTTGTGCTAGCTCTTTGAAACTTGACACAATAAAGCAATTTCCAGTTCTATCTCTATGCTTTGTTTGCTGTTGATGTAGCCCTAAGCAGAGACTCGTGAAAATCACTTTCATGGAAAGGGGTTGCCAAGCTTCCAAAAAACTATGAGTTGTCTGAAATCTCAGCAAACATTTTATAACCCAATCTTGATGATTCTTTCAGGTAATGATCAGTACACGAAACCAACTTGGCTCACCAAATTTCGTTCTTCTAGGTTAAACCGTTCGTTTGCAGTAACCGTTTTCATTTTTAGGTTTCACTCAGTTTTCTCCTATAGGGATACATGTATTTGGAACTCTAAATCAAACACGGTTTGTGCTAGCTCTTTGACACTTGACACAATAAAGCAGTTTCAAGTTCTATCTCTATGCTTTGTTTGCTGTTGATGTAGCCCTAAGCACAGACTGGGGAAAATCACTTTCAAGAAGGGGTTGCCAAGCTTCAAAAAACTACGAGTTCCCTGAAATCTCAGCAAACATTTTTTCACCCAATCTTGATGATTCTTTCAGGTAATGATCAGTACACCAAAACCACTTGGCTCACCAAATTTCGTTCTTCTAGGTTAAACCGTTCGTTTGCAGTAACTGTTTTCATTTTTAGGTTTCACTCTGTTTTCTCCTATAGGGATACATGTATTTGGAACTCTAAATCAAACACGGTTTGTGCTAGCTCTTTGAAACTTGACACAATAAAGCAATTTCAAGTTCTATCTCTATGCTTTGTTTGCTGTTGATGTAACCCTAAGCAGAGACTCCTGAAAATCACTTCCATCTAAAGGGGTTGCCAAGCTTCCAAAAAACTACGAGTTGCCTGAAATCTCAGCAAACATTTTATCACCCAATCTTGATGATTCTTTCAGGTAATTATCAGTACACCAAAGCCACTTGACTCATTAAATTTCGTTCTTCTAGGTTAAACCGGTCGTTTGCAGTAACTGTTTTCATTTTTAGGTTTCACTATGTTTTCTCCTATAGGGATACATGTATTTGAACTCTAAATGAAACACGGTTTGTACTAGCTCTTTGAAACTAGACACAATAAATCAATTTCAACTTCTATCTCTGTGCTTTGTTTGCTGTTGATGTAGCCCTAAGCGGAGACTGGCGAAAATCACTTTCATGGAAAGGGGTTGCCAAGGTTCCAAAAAACTACGAGTTGCCTGAAATCTCAGCAAACACTTTTTCACCCAATCTTGATGATTCTTTCAGGTAATGATTAGTACACCAAAACCACTTGGCACACCAAATTTTGTTCTTCTAGGTTAAACCGTTCGTTTGGAGTAACCGTTTTCATTTTTAGGTTTCACTCTGTTTTCTCCTATAGGGATACATGTATTTGGAACTCTAAATCAAACACGGTTTCTGCTAGCTCTTTGAAACTTGACACAATAAAGCAGTTTCAAGTTCTTTCTCTATGCTTTGTTTGATGTTGAGGTAGCCCTAAGCAGAGACTGGCGAAAATCACTTTCATGGAAAGGGGTTGCCAAGCTTCCAAAAAACTACGAGTTGCCTGAAATCTTAGCAAACATTTTTTCACCCAATCTTGATGTTTCTTTCAGGTAATGATCAGTAAACCAAAACCACTTGGCTCACCAAATTTCGATCTTCTAGGTTAAACCCTTCGTTTGCAGTAACCGTTTTCATTTTTAGGTTTCACTCTGTTTTCTTCTATAGGGATACATGTATTTGGAACTCTAAATCAAACACGGTTTGTGCTAGCTCTTTGAAACGTGACACAATAAAGCAGTTTCCAGTTCTATCTCCAAGCTTTGTTTGCTGTTGATGTAGCCCTAAGCAGAGACTGGCGAAAATCACTTTCATGGAAAGGGGTTGCCAAGGTTCCAAAAAACTACGAGTTGCCTGAAATCTCAGCAAACATTCTTTCACCCAATCTTGATGATTCTTTCAGGTAATGATCACTACACCAAAACCACTTGGCTCACCAAATTTTGGTCTTCTAGGTTAATCCTTTCGTTTGCAGTAACCGTTTTCAATTTTAGGTTTCACTCTGTTTTCTCCTATAGGGATACATGTATTTGGAACTCTAAATCAAACACGGTTTGTGCTAGCTCTTTGAAAATTGACACAATAAAGCAGTTTCAAGTTCTATCTCTATGCTTCGTTTGCTGTGGATGTAGCCCTAAGCAGAGACTGGCGAAAATCACTTTCATGTAAAGGGGTTGCCAAGCTTCCAAGAAACTACGAGTTGCCTGAAATCTCAGCAAACATTTTCTGACCCAATCTTGATGATTCTTTCAAGTAATGATCAGTACACCAAAACCACTTGGCTCACCAAATTTCGTTCTTCTAGGTTAAACCGTTCGTTTGCAGTAAACGTTTTCATTTTTAGGTTTCACTCTGTTTTCTCCTATAGGGATACATGTATTTGGAACTCTAAATCAAACACGGTTTGTGCTAGCTCTTTGAAACTTGACACAATAAAGCAGTTTCAAGTTCTATCTCTATGCTTTGTTTGCTGTTGATGTAGCCCTAAGCAGAGACTGGCGAAAATCACTTTCATCGAAAGGGGTTGCCAAGCTTCAAAAAAACTACGAGTTGCCTGAAATCTCAGCAAACACTTTTTCACCCAATCTTGATGATTCTTTGAGGTAATGATCAGTACACCAAAACCACTTGGCTCACCAAATTTCGTTCTTCTAGGTTAAACCTTTCCTTTGTAGTAACCGTTTTCATTTTTAGGTTTCACTCTGTTTTCTCCTATAGGGATACAAGTATTTGGAACTCTAAATCAAACACGGTTTGTGCTAGCTCTTTGAAACTTGACACAATAAAGCAGTTTCCAGTTCTATCTCTATGCTTTGTTTGCTGTTGATGTAGCCCTAAGCAGAGACTGGCGAAAATCACTTTCATCGAAAGGGGTTGCCAAGCTTCAAAAAAACTACGAGTTGCCTGAAATCTCAGCAAACACTTTTTCACCCAATCTTGATGATTCTTTCAGGTAATGATCAGTACACCAAAACCACTTGGCTCACCAAATTTCGTTCTTCTAGGTTAAACCTTTCCTTTGTAGTAACCATTTTCATTTTTAGGTTTCACTCTGTTTTCTCCTATAGGGATACATGTATTTGGAACTCTAAATCAAACACGGATTGTGCTAGCTCTTTGAAACTTGACACAATAAAGCAGTTTCCAGTTCTATCTCTGTGCTTTCTTTGCTGTTGATGTAGCCCTAAGCAGAGACTGGCGAAAATGACTTTCATGGAAAGGGGTTGCCAAGCTTCCAAAAATCTACGAGTTTCCTGAAATCTCAGCAAACATTTTTTCACCCAATCTTGATGATTCTTTCAGGTAATGATCAGTACACCAAAACCACTTGGCTCACCAAATTTCGTTCTTCTAGGTTAAACCGTTCGTTTGCAGTAACTGTTTTCATTTTTAGGTTTCACTCTGTTTTCTCCTATAGGGATACATGTATTTGGAACTCTAAATCAAACACGGATTGTGCTAGCTCTTTGAAACTTGACACAATAAAGCAATTTCACGTTCTGTCTCTATGCTTTGTTTGCTGTTGATGTAGCCCTAAGCAGAGACTGACGAAAATCACTTTCATGGAAAGGGGTTGCCAAGCTTCCAAAAAACTACGAGTTGCCTGAAATCTCAGCAAACATTTTTTCACCCAATCTTGATGATTCTTTCAGGTAAAGATCAGTACACCAAAACCACTTGGCTCACCAAATTTCGTTCTTTTAGGTTAAACCGTTCGTTTGCAGTAACCGTTTTCATTTTGAGGTTTCACTCTGTTTTCTCCTATAGGGATACATGTATTTGAAAGTCTAAATCAAACACGGTTTGTGCTAGCTCTTTGAAACTTGACACAATAAAGCAGTTTCAAGTTCTATCTCTATGCTTTGTTTGCTGTTGATGTAGCCCTAAGCAAAGACTGGCGAAAACCACTTTCATGGAAAGGGGTTGCCAAGCTTCCAAAAAACTACGAGTTGCCTGAAATCTCAGCAAACATTATCTCACCCAATGTTGATGATTCTTTCAAGTAATGATCAGTACACCAAAACCACTTGGCTCACCAAATTTCGTTCTTCTAGGTTAAACCGTTTGTTTGCAGTAACCGTTTTCATTTTTAGGTTTCACTCTGTTTTCTCCTATAGGGATACATGTATTTGGAACTCTAAATCAAACACGGTTTGTGCTAGCTCTTTGAAACGTGACACAATAAAGTAGTTTCAATTTCTATCTCTATGGTTTGTTTGCTGTTGATGTAGCCCTAAGCAGAGACTGGCGAAAATCACTTTCATGGAAAGGGGTTGCCAAGCTTCCAAAAAAGTACGAGTTGCCTGAAATCTCAGGAAACATTTTTTCACCCAAACTTGATGATTCTTTCAGGTAATGATCAGTACACCAAAACCACTTGGGTCACCAAATTTCGTTCTTCAAGGTTAAACCGTTCGTTTGCAGTAACCGTTTTCATTTTTAGGTTTCACTCTGGTTTCTCCTATAGGGATACATGTATTTGGAACTCTAAATCAAACACGGCTTGTGCTAGCTCTTTGAAACTTGACCAATAAAGCAGTTTCCAGTTCTATCTCTATGGTTTGTTTGCTGTTGATGTAGCCCTAGGCAGATACTGGCGCAAATCACATCCATGGAAAAGGGTTGCCAAGCTTCCAAAAAATTACGAGTTTCCTGAAATCTCAGCAAACATTTTCTCACCCAATCTTGATGATTCTTTCAGGTAATAATCAGTACACCAAAACCACTTGGCTCACCAAATTTCGTTCTTCTGGGTTAAACCGTTCATTTGCAGTAACCGTTTTCATTTTTAGGTTTCACTCTGTTTTCTCCTATAGGGATACATGTATTTGGAACTCTAAATCAAACACGGATTGTGCTAGCTCTTTGAAACTTGACACAATAAAGCAGTTTCACGTTCTGTCTCTATGCTTTGTTTGCTGTTGATGTAGCCCTAAGCAGAGACTGACGAAAATCTCTTTCATGGAAAGGGGTTGCCAAGCTTCCAAAAAACTACGAGTTGCCTGAAATCTCAGCAAACATTTTTTCACCCAATCTTGATGATTCTTTCAGGTAAAGATCAGTACACCAAAACCACTTGGCTCACCAAATTTCGTTCTTTTAGGTTAAACCGTTCGTTTGCAGTAACCGTTTTCATTTTGAGGTTTCACTCTGTTTTCTCCTATAGGGATACATGTATTTGAAAGTCTAAATCAAACACGGTTTGTGCTAGCTCTTTGAAACTTGACACAATAAAGCAGTTTCAAGTTCTATCTCTATGCTTTGTTTGCTGTTGATGTAGCCTAAGCAGAGACTGGCGAAAACCACTTTCATGGAAAGGGGTTGCCAAGCTTCCAAAAAACCACGAGTTGCCTGAAATCTCAGCAAACATTATCTCACCCAATGTTGATGATTCTTTCAAGTAATGATCAGTACACCAAAACCACTTGGCTCACCAAATTTCGTTCTTCTAGGTTAAACCGTTCGTTTGCAGTAACCGTTTTCATTTTTAGGTTTCACTTTGTTTTCTCCTATAGGGATACATGTATTTGGAACTCTAAATCAAACACGGTTTGTGCTAGCTCTTTGAAACGTGACACAATAAAGCAGTTTCAAGTTCTATCTCTATGGTTTGTTTGCTGTTGATGTAGCCCTAAGCAGAGACTGCCGAAAATCACTTTCATGGAAAGGGGTTGCCAAGCTTCCAAAAAAGTACGAGTTGCCTGAAATCTCAGGAAACATTTTCTCACCCAATCTTGATGATTCTTTCAGGTAATGATCAGTACACCAAATCCACTTAGCTCACCAAATTTGGTTACTTCTAGGTTAAACCATTCGTTTTCAGTAACCGTTTTCATTTTTAGGTTTCACTCTGTTTTCTCCTATAGGGATACATGTATTTGGAACTCTAAATCAAACACGGTTTGTGCTAGCTCTTTGAAACTTGACACAATAAAGCAGTTTCCAGTTCTATCTCCATGCTTTGTTTGCTGTTGATGTAGCCCTAAGCAGAGACTGGCGAAAATCACTTTCATGGAAAGGGGTTGCCAAGCTTCCAAAAAACTACGAGTTGCCTGAAATCTCAGCAAACATTTTTTCACCCAATCTTGATGATTCTTTCAGGTAATGATCAGTACACCAAAACAACTTGGCTCACCAAATTTCGTTCTTCTAGGTTAAACCGTTCGTTTGTAGTAACCGTTTTCATTTTTAGGTTTCACTCTGTTTTCTCCTATAGGGATACATGTATTTGGAACTCTAAATAAAACACGGTTTGTGCTAGCTCTTTGAAACTTGACACAATAAAGCAATTTCAAGTTCTATCTCTATGGTTTGTTTGCTGTTGATGTAGCCCTAAGCAGAGACTGGCGAAAATCACTGTCATGGAAAGGGGTTGCCAAGCTTCCAAAAAACTACGAGTTGCCTGAAATCTCAGCAAACATTTTCTCACCCAATCTTGATGATTCTTTCAGGTAATGATCAGTACACAAAAACCACTTGGCTCACCAAATTTCGTTCTTCTAGGTTAAACCGTTCGTTTGCAGTAACCGTTTACATTTTTAGGTTTCATTCTGTTTTCTCCTATAGAAATACATGTATTTGGAACTCTAAAACAAACACGGTTTGTGCTAGCTCTTTGAAATTTGACACAATAAAGCAGTTTCAAGTTCTATCTCTATGCTTTGTTTGCTGTTGATGTAGCCCTAAGCAGAGACTGGCGAAAATCACTTTCATGGAAAGGGGTTGCCAAGCTTCCAAAACACTACGAGTTGCCTGAAATCTCAGCAAACATTTTTTCACCCAATCTTGATGATTCTTTCAGGTAATGATCAGTACACCAAAACCACTTGGCTCACCAAATTTCCTTCTTCTATGTTAAAGCGTTCGTTTGCAGTAACCGTTTTCATTTTTAGGTTTCTCTCTGTTTTCTCATACAGGGATACATGTATTTGGAACTCTAAATCAAACACGGTTTCTGCTAGCTCTTTGAAACTTGACACAATAAAGCAGTTTCATGTTCTATCTCTATGCTTTCTTTGCTGTTGATGTTGCCCTAAGCAGAGACTGGCGAATATCACTTTCATGGAAATGGGTTGCCAAGTTCCAAAACACTACGAGTTGCCGGAAATCTCAGCAAACATTTTCACCCAATCTTGATAATTCTTCAGGTAATGATCAGTACACCAAAACCACTTGGCTCACCAAATTTCGTTCTTCTAGTTTAAACCGTTCATTTGCAGTAACCGTTTTCATTTATATGTTTCACTCTGTTTTCTCCTATATTGATACATGTATTTGGAACTCTAAATCAAACACGGTTTGTGCTAGCTCTTTGAAACTTGACACAATAAAGCAGTTTCCAGTTCTATCTCTATGCTTTGTTTGCTGTTGATGTAGCCCTAAGCAGAGACTGGCGAAAATCCCTTTCATGGAAAGGGGTTGCCAAGCTTCCAAAAAACTACGAGTTGCCTGAAATCTCAGCAAACATTTTTTCACCCAATCTTGATGATTCTTTCAGGTAATGATCAGTACACCAAAACAACTTGGCTCACCAAATTTCGTTCTTCTAGGTTAAACCGTTCGTTTGTAGTAACCGTTTTCATTTTTAGGTTTCACTCTGTTTTCTCCTATAGGGATACATGTATTTGGAACTCTAAATCAAACACGGTTTGTGCTAGCTCTTTGAAACTTGACACAATAAAGCAATTTCAAGTTCTATCTCTATGGTTTGTTTGCTGTTGATGTAGCCCTAAGCAGAGACTGGCGAAAATCACTGTCATGGAAAGGGGTTGCCATGCTTCCAAAAAACTACGAGTTGCCTGAAATCTCAGCAAACATTTTCTCACCCAATCTTGATGATTCTTTCAGGTAATGATCAGTACACAAAAACCACTTGGCTCACCAAATTTCGTTCTTCTAGGTTAAACCGTTCGTTTGCAGTAACCGTTTACATTTTTAGGTTTCATTCTGTTTTCTCCTATAGAAATACATGTACATGTATTTGGAACTCTAAAACAAACACGGTTTGTGCTAGCACTTTGAAACTTGACACAATAAAGCAGTTTCAAGTTTCTATCTCTATGCTTTGTTTGCTGTTGATGTAGCCCTAAGCAGAGACTGGCGAAAATCACTTTCATGGAAAGGGGTTGCCAAGCTTCCAAAACACTACGAGTTGCCTGAAATCTCAGCAAACATTTTTTCACCCAATCTTGATGATTCTTTCAGGTAATGATCAGTACACCAAAACCACTTGGCTCACCAAATTTCCTTCTTTTATGTTAAACCGTTCGTTTGCAGTAACCGTTTTCATTTTTAGGTTTCACTCTGTTTTCTCATACAGGGATACATGTATTTGGAACTCTAAATAAAACAGGGTTTGTGCTAGCTCTTGACACAATAAAGCAGTTTCAAGTTCTATCTCTATGGTTTGTTTGCTGTTGATGTAGCCCTAAGCAGAGACTGGCGAATTTCACTTTCATGGAAAGGGGTTGCCAAGCTTCCAAAACATTACGAGTTGCCTGAAATCTCAGCAAACATTTTTTCACCCAATCTTGATGATTCTTTCAGGTAATGATCAGTACACCAAAACCACTTGGCTCACCAAATTTTGTTCTTCTAGGTTAAACCGTTCGTTTCCAGTAACCGTTTTCATTTTTAGGTTTCACTCTGTTTTCTCCTATAGGGATACATGTATTTGGAACTCTAAATCAAACACGGTTAGTGCTAGCTCTTTGAAACTTGACACAATAAAGCAGTTTCAAGTTCTATCTCTATGGTTTGTTTGCTGTTGATGTAGCCCTAAGCAGAGACTGGCGAAAATCACTTTCATGGAAAGGGGTTGCCAAGCTTCCAAAAAACTACGAGTTGCCTGAAATCTCAGCAAACATTTTTTCACCCAATCTTGATGATTCTTTCAGGTAATGATCAGTACACCAAAACCACTTGGCTCACCAAATTTCGTTCTTCTAGGTTAAACCGTTCGTTTGCAGTAACCGTTTTCATTTTTAGGTTTCACTCTGTTTTCTCCTACAGGGATACATGTATTTGGAACTCTAAATCAAAACACGGTTTCTGCTAGCTCCTTGAAAATTGACACAATAAAGCAGTTTCAAGTTCTATCTCTATGCTTTGTTTGGTGTTGATATAGCCCTAAGCAGAGACTGGCGAAAATCACTGTCATGGAAAGGGGTTGCCAAGCTACCAAAAAACTACGAGTTGCCTGAAATCTGAGCAAACATTTTTTCACCCAATCTTGATGATTCTTTCAGGTAATGATCAGGACACAAATACCACTTGGCTCACCAAATTTCGTTCTTCTAGGTTAAACCGTTCGTTTGCAGTAACCGTTTTAATTTTTAGGTTTCACTCTGTTTTCTCCTATAGGGATACATGTATTTGGAACTCTAAATCAAACACGGTTTGTGCTAGCTCTTTGAAACTTGACACAATAAAGCAGTTTCAAGTTCTATCTCTATGCTTTGTTTGCTCTTGATGTAGCCCTAAGCAGATACTGGCGAAAATCACTTTCATGGAAAGGGGTTGCCAAGCTTCCAAAAAACTACGAGTTGCCTGAAATCTCAGCAAACATTTTTTCACCCAATCTTGATGATTCTTTCAGGTAATGATCAGTACACCATAACCACTTGGTTCACCAAATTTCCTTCTTCTATGTTAAACCGTTCGTTTGCAGTAACCATTTTCATTTTTAGGTTTCACTCTGTTTTCTCATACAGGGATACATGTATTTGGAACTCTAAATCAAACACGGTTAGTGCTAGCTCTTTGAAACTTGACACAATAAAGCAGTTTCAAGTTCTATCTCTATGGTTTGTTTGCTGTTGATGTAGCCCTAAGCAGAGACTGGCGAAAATCACTTTCATGGAAAGGGGTTGCCAAGCTTCCAAAAAACTACGAGTTGCCTGAAATCTCAGCAAACATTTTTTCACCCAATCTTGATGATTCTTTCAGGTAATGATCAGTACACCAAAACCACTTGACTCACCAAATTTCGTTCTTCTAGGTTAAACCGTTCGTTTGCAGTAACCGTTTTCATTTTTAGGTTTCACTCTGTTTTCTCCTACAGGGATACATGTATTTGGAACTCTAAATCAAACACGGTTTCTGCTAGCTCCTTGAAAATTGACACAATTAAGCAGTTTCAAATTCTATCTCTATGCTTTGTTTGCTGTTGATGTAGCCCTAAGCAGAGACTGGCGAAAATCACTGTCATGGAAAGGGGTTGCCAAGCTTCCAAAAAACTACGAGTTGCCTGAAATCTCAGCAAACATTTTCTCACCCAATCTTGATGATTCTTTCAGGTAATGATCAGTACACAAAAACCACTTGGCTCACCAAATTTCGTTCTTCTAGGTTAAACCGTTCGTTTGCAGTAACCGTTTACATTTTTAGGTTTCATTCTGTTTTCTCCTATAGAAATACATGTATTTGGAACTCTAAAACAAACACGGTTTGTGCTAGCACTTTGAAACTTGACACAATAAAGCAGTTTCAAGTTCTATCTCTATGCTTTGTTTGC
Organism: Ictidomys tridecemlineatus; assembly: GCF_052094955.1. Classification (NCBI taxonomy): domain Eukaryota; kingdom Metazoa; phylum Chordata; class Mammalia; order Rodentia; family Sciuridae; genus Ictidomys; species Ictidomys tridecemlineatus. Next base: position 12,888 of record NW_027521904.1, on the reverse strand, counting down.
TGTTGATGTAGCTCTAAGCAGAGACTGGCGAAAATCACTTTCATGGAAAGGGGTTGCCAAGCTTCCAAAACACTACGAGTTGCCTGAAATCTCAGCAAACATTTTTTCACCCAATCTTGATGATTCTTTCAGGTAATGATCAGTACACCAAAACCACTTGGCTCACCAAATTTCCTTCTTTTATGTAAAACCGATCGTTTGCAGTAACCGTTTTCATTTTTAGGTTTCACTCTGTTTTCTCATACAGGGATACATGTATTTGGAACTCTAAATAAAACAGGGTTTGTGCTAGCTCCTTGAAAATTGACACAATAAAGCAGTTTCAAGTTCTATCTCTATGCTTTGTTTGGTGTTGATATAGCCCTAAGCAGAGACTGGCGAAAATCACTGTCATGGAAAGGGGTTGCCAAGCTACCAAAAAACTACGAGTTGCCTGAAATCTGAGCAAACATTTTTTCACCCAATCTTGATGATTCTTTCAGGTAATGATCAGTACACAAATACCACTTGGCTCACCAAATTTCGTTCTTCTAGGTTAAACCGTTCGTTTGCAGTAACCGTTTTAATTTTTAGGTTTCACGCTGTTTTCTCCTATAGGGATACATGTATTTGGAACTCTAAATCAAACACGGTTTGTGCTACCTCTTTGAAACTTGACACAATAAAGCAGTTTCAAGTTCTATCTCTATGCTTTGTTTGCTCTTGATGTAGCCCTAATCAGAGACTGGCGAAAATCACTTTCATGGAAAGGGGTTGCCAAGCTTCCAAAAAACTACGAGTTGCCTGAAATCTCAGCAAACATTTTTTCACCCAATCTTGATGATTCTTTCAGGTAATGATCAGTACACCAAAACCACTTGGATCACCAAATTTCGTTCTTCTAGGTTAAACCGTTCATTTGCAGTAACCGTTTTTATTTTTAGGTTTCACTCTGTTTTCTCCTATAGGGATACATGTATTTGGAACTCTAAATAAAACACGGTTTCTGCTAGCTCTTTGAAACTTGACACAATAAAGCAGTTTCAAGTTCTATCTCTATGGTTTGTTTGCTGTTGATGTAGCCCTAAGCAGAGATTGGCGAAAATCCCTTTCATGGAAAGGGGTTGCCAAGCTTCCAAAAAACTACGAGTTTCCTGAAATCTCAGCAAACATTTTTTCACCCTATCTTGATGATTCTTTTTGGTAATGATCAGTACACCAAAACCACTTGGCTCACCAAATTTCGTTCTTCTAGGTTAAACCGTTCATTTGCAGTAACCGTTTTCATTTATATGTTTCACTCTGTTTTCTCCTATAGGGATACATGTATTTGGAACTCTAAATCAAACACGGTTTGTGCTAGCTCTTTGAAACTTGACACAATAAAGCAGTTTTCCAGTTCTATATCTATGCTTTGTTTGCTGTTGATGTAGCTCTAAGCAGAGACTGGCGAAAATCCCTTTCATGGAAAGGGGTTGCCAAGCTTCCAAAAAACTACGAGCTGCCTGAAATCTCAGCAAACATTTTTTCACCCAATCTTGATGATTCTTTCAGGTAATGATCAGTACACCAAAACAACTTGGCTCACCAAATTTCGTTCTTCTAGGTTAAACCGTTCGTTTGTAGTAACCGTTTTCATTTTTAGGTTTCACTCTGTTTTCTCCTATAGGGATACATGTATTTGGAACTCTAAATCAAACACGCTTTGTGCTAGCTCTTTGAAACTTGACACAATAAAGCAATTTCAAGTTCTATCTCTATGGTTTGTTTGCTGTTGATGTAGCCCTAAGCAGAGACTGGCGAAAATCACTGTCATGGAAAGGGGTTGCCAAGCTTCCAAAAAACTACGAGTTGCCTGAAATCTCAGCAAACATTTTCTCACCCAATCTTGATGATTCTTTCAGGTAATGATCAGTACACAAAAACCACTTGGCTCACCAAATTTCGTTCTTCTAGGTTAAACCGTTCGTTTGAAGTAACCGTTTACATTTTTAGGTTTCATTCTGTTTTCTCCTATAGAAATACATGTATTTGGAACTCTAAAACAAACACGGTTTGTGCTAGCACTTTGAAACTTGACACAATAAAGCAGTTTATTGTTCTATCTCTATGCTTTGTTTGCTGTTGATGTAGCCCTAAGCAGAGACTGGCGAAAATCACTTTCATGGAAAGGGGTTGCCAAGCTTCCAAAACACTACGAGTTGCCTGAAATCTCAGCAAACATTTTTTCACCCAATCTTGATGATTCTTTCAGGTAATGATCAGTACACCAAAACCACTTGGCTCACCAAATTTCCTTCTTTTATGTTAAACCGTTCGTTTGCAGTAACCGTTTTCATTTTTAGGTTTCACTCTGTTTTCTCATACAGGGATACATGTATTTGGAACTCTAAATAAAACAGGGTTTGTGCTAGCTCTTTGAAACTTGACACAATAAAGCAGTTTCAAGTTCTATCTCTATGGTTTGTTTGCTGTTGATGTAGCCCTAAGCAGAGACTGGCGAATTTCACTTTCATGGAAAGGGGTTGCCAAGCTTCCAAAACATTACGAGTTGCCTGAAATCTCAGCAAACATTTTTTCACCCAATCTTGATGATTCTTTCAGGTAATGATCAGTACACCAAAACCACTTGGCTCACCAAATTTTGTTCTTCTAGGTTAAACCGTTCGTTTCCAGTAACCGTTTTCATTTTTAGGTTTCACTCTGTTTTTCTCCTATAGGGATACATGTATTTGGAACTCTAAATCAAACACGGTTAGTGCTAGCTCTTTGAAACTTGACACAATAAAGCAGTTTCAAGGTCTATCTCTATGGTTTGTTTGCTGTTGATGTAGCCCTAAGCAGAGACTGGCGAAAATCACTTTCATGGAAAGGGGTTGCCAAGCTTCCAAAAAACTACGAGTTGCCTGAAATCTCAGCAAACATTTTTTCACCCAATCTTGATGATTCTTTCAGGTAATGATCAGTACACCAAAACCACTTGGCTCACCAAATTTCGTTCTTCTAGGTTAAACCGTTCGTTTGCAGTAACCGTTTTCATTTTTAGGTTTCACTCTGTTTTCTCCTACAGGGATACATGTATTTGGAACTCTAAATCAAACACGGTTTCTGCTAGCTCCTTGAAAATTGACACAATAAAGCAGTTTCAAGTTCTATCTCTATGCTTTGTTTGGTGTTGATATAGCCCTAAGCAGAGACTGGCGAAAATCACTGTCATGGAAAGGGGTTGCCAAGCTACCAAAAAACTACGAGTTGCCTGAAATCTGAGCAAACATTTTTTCACCCAATCTTGATGATTCTTTCAGGTAATGATCAGTACACAAATACCACTTGGCTCACCAAATTTCGTTCTTCTAGGTTAAACCGTTCGTTTGCAGTAACCGTTTTCATTTTTAGGTTTCACTCTGTTTTCTCCTATAGGGATACATGTATTTGGAACTCTAAATCAAACACGGTTTGTGCTAGCTCTTTGAAACTTGACACAATAAAGCAGTTTCAAGTTCTATCTCTATGCTTTGTTTGCTCTTGATGTAGCCCTAAGCAGAGACTGGCGAAAATCACTTTCATGGAAAGGGGTTGCCAAGCTTCCAAAAAACTACGAGTTGCCTGAAATCTCAGCAAACATTTTTTCACCCAATCTTGATGATTCTTTCAGGTAATGATCAGTACACCAAAACCACTTGGCTCACCAAATTTCCTTCTTCTATGTTAAACCGTTCGTTTGCAGTAACCATTTTCATTTTTAGGTTTCACTCTGTTTTCTCATACAGGGATACATGTATTTGGAACTCTAAATCAAACACGGTTAGTGCTAGCTCTTTGAAACTTGACACAATAAAGCAGTTTCAAGTTCTATCTCTATGGTTTGTTTGCTGTTGATGTAGCCCTAAGCAGAGACTGGAGAAAATCACTTTCATGGAAAGGGGTTGCCAAGCTTTCAAAAAACTACGAGTTGCCTGAAATCTCAGCAAACATTTTTTTCACCCAATCTTGATGATTCTTTCAGGTAATGATCAGTACACCAAAACCACTTGGCTCACCAAATTTCGTTCTTCTAGGTTAAACCGTTCGTTTGCAGTAACCGTTTTCATTTTTAGGTTTCACTCTGTTTTCTCCTACAGGGATACATGTATTTGGAACTCTAAATCAAACACGGTTTCTGCTAGCTCCTTGAAAATTGACACAATAAAGCAGTTTCAAATTCTATCTCTATGCTTTATTTGCTGTTGATGTAGCCCTAAGCAGAGACTGGCGAAAATCACTGTCATGGAAAGGGGTTGCCAAGCTTCCAAAAAACTACGAGTTGCCTGAAATCTCAGCAAACATTTTCTCACCCAATCTTGATGATTCTTTCAGGTAATGATCAGTACACAAAAACCACTTGGCTCACCAAATTTCGTTCTTCTAGGTTAAACCGTTCGTTTGCAGTAACCGTTTACATTTTTAGGTTTCATTCTGTTTTCTCCTATAGAAATACATGTATTTGGAACTCTAAAACAAACACGGTTTGTGCTAGCACTTTGAAACTTGACACAATAAAGCAGTTTCAAGTTCTATCTCTATTCTTTGTTTGCTGTTGATGTAGCCCTAAGCAGAGACTGGCGAAAATCACTTTCATGGAAAGGGGTTGCCAAGCTTCCAAAACACTACGAGTTGCCTGAAATCTCAGCAAACATTTTTTCACCCAATCTTGATGATTCTTTCAGGTAATGATCAGTACACCAAAACCACTTGGCTCACCAAATTTCCTTCTTTTATGTTAAACCGTTCGTTTGCAGTAACCGTTTTCATTTTTAGGTTTCACTCTGTTTTCTCATACAGGGATACATGTATTTGGAACTCTAAATAAAACAGGGTTTGTGCTAGCTCTTTGAAACTTGACACAATAAAGCAGTTTTCAAGTTCTCTCTCTATGCTTTGTTTGCTGTTGATGTAGCCCTAAGTAGAGACTGGCGAAAATCACTTTCATAGGAAGGGATTGCCAAGCTTCCAAAATACTATGAGTTGCCTGAAATCTCAGCAAACATTTTTTCACCCAATCTTGATGATTCTTTCAGGTAATGATCAGTACACCAAAACCACTTGGCTCACCAAATTTCGTTCTTCTAGGTTAAACCGTTCGTTTGCAGTAACCGTTTTCATTTTTAGGTTTCACTCTGTTTTCTCCTATAGGGATACATGTATTTGGAACTCTAAATCAAACACGGTTTGTGCTAGCTCTTTGAAACTTGACACAATAAAGCAGTTTCAAGTTCTATCTCTATGCTTTGTTTGCTGTTGATGTAGCCCTAAGCAGAGACTGGCGAAAATCACTTTCATGGAAAGGGGTTGCCAAGCTTCCAAAAAACTACGAGTTGCCTGAAATCTCAGCAAACATTTTTTCACCCAATCTTGATGTTTCTTTCAGGTAATGATCAGTACACCAAAACCACTTGGCTCACCAAATTTCATTCTTCTAGGTTAAACCGTTCCTTTGCAGTAACCGTTTTCATTTTTAGTTTTCACTCTGTTTTCTTCTATAGGGATACATGTATTTGGAACTCTAAATCAAACACGGTTTGTGCTAGCTCTTTGAAACTTGACACAATAAAGCAGTTTCAAGTTCTATCTCTATACTTTGTTTGCTGTTGATGTAGTTCTAAGCAGAGACGGGCGAAAATCACTTTCATGGAAAGGGGTTGCCAAGCTTCCAAAAAACAACGAGTTGCCTGAAATCTCAGCAAACATTTTTTCACCCAATCTTGATGATTCTTTCAGGTAACGATCAGTACACCAAAACCACTTGGCTCACCAAATTTCGTTCTTCTAGGTTAAACCGTTCGTTTGCAGTAACCGTTTTCATTTTTAGGTTTCACTCTGTTTTCTCCTATAGGGATACATGTATTTGGAACTCTAAATCAAACACGGTTTGTGCTAGCTCTTTGAAACTTGACACAATAAAGCAGCTTCCAGTTCTATCTCTATGCTTTCTTTTCTGTTGATGTAGCCCTAAGCAAAGACTGGCGAAAATCCCTTTCATGGAAAGGGGTTGCCAAGCTTCCAAAAAACTACGAGTTGCCTGAAATCTCAGCAAACATTTTTTCACCCAATCTTGATGATTCTTTCAGGTAATGATCAGTACACCAAAACCACTTGGCTCACCAAAGTTCGTTCTTCTAGGTTAAACTGTTCGTTTGCAGTAACCGTTTTCATTTTTAGGTTTCACTCTGTTTACTCCTATAGGGATACATGTATTTGGAACTCTAAATCAAACACGGTGTGTGCTAGCCCTTTGAAACTTGACACAATAAAGCAGTTTCAAGTTCTATCTCTATGCTTTGTTTGCTGTTGATGTAGACCTAAGCAGAGACTGGCGAAAAATCACTGTCATGGAAAGGGGTTGCCAAGCTTCCAAAAAACTACGAGTTGACTGAAATCTCAGCAAACATTTTTTCACCCAATCTTGATGATTCTTTCAGGTATTGATCAGTACACCAAAACCACTTGGCTCACCAAATTTCGTTCTTCTAGGTTAAACCGTTCGTTTGCAGTAACCGTTTTCATTTTTAGGTTTCACTCTGTTTTCTCCTATAGGGATACATGTATTTAGAACTTTAAATCAAACACGGTTTGTGCTAGCTCTTTGAACTTGACACAAGAAAGCAATTTCAAGTTCTATCCCTATGATTTGTTTGCTGTTGATGTAGCCCTAAGCAGAGACTGGCGAAAATCCCTTTCAAGGAAAGGGGTTGCCAAGCTTTCAAAAAACTACGAGTTTCCTGAAATCTCAGCAAACATTTTTTCACCCAATCTTGATGATTCTTTCAGGTAATGATCAGTAGACGAAAACCACTTGGCTCACCAAATTTCGTTCTTCTAGGTTAAACCGTTAGTTTGCAGTATCCGTTTTCATTTTTAGGTTTCACTCTGTTTTCTCCTATAGGAATACATGTATTTGGAAATCTAAATCAAACACGGTTTGTGCTAGCTCTTTGAAACTTGACACAATAAAGCAGTTTCAAGTACTATCTCTATGCTTTGTTTGCTCTTGATGTAGCCCTAAGGAGAGACTGGCGAAAATCCCTTTCATGGAAAGGGGTTGCCAAGCTTCCAAAAAACTACGAGTTGCCTGATCTCAGCAAACATTTTTTCACCCAATCTTGATGATTCTTTCAGGTAATGATCAGTACACCAAAACCACTTGGCTCACCAAATTTCGTTCTTCTAGGTTAAACCGTTCGATTGCAGTAACCGTTTTCATTTTTAGGTTTCACTATGTTTTCTCCTATAGGGATACATGTATTTGGAACTCTAAATCAAACACGGTTTGTGCTAGCTCTTTGAAACTTGACACAATAAAGCAGTTTCAAGTTCTATCTCTATGCTTTGTTTGCTGTTGATGTAGCCCTAAGCAGAGAATGGCGAAAATCCCTTTCATGGAAAGGGGTTGCCAAGCTTCCAAAAAACTACGAGTTGCCTGAAATCTCAGCAAACATTTTTTCACCCAATCTTGATGATTCTTTCAGGTAATGATCAGTACACCAAAACAACTTGGCTCACCAAATTTCGTTCTTCTAGGTTAAACCGTTCGTTTGCAGTAACCGTTTTCATTTTTAGGTGTCATTCTGTTTACTCCTATAGGGATACAAGTATTTGGAACTCTAAATCAAACACGGTTTGTGCTAGCACTTTGAAACTTGACACAATAAAGCAGTTTCAAGTTCTATCTCTATGCTTTGTTTGCTGTTGATGTAGCCCTAAGCAGAGACTGGCGAAAAACACTGTCATCGAAAGGGGTTGCCAAGCTTCCAAAACACTACGAGTTGCCTGAAATCACAGCAAACATTTTTTCACCCAATCTTGATGATTCTTTCAGGTAATGATCAGTACACCAAAACCACTTGGCTCACCAAATTTCGTTCTTCTAGGTTAAACCGTTCGTTTGCAGTAACCGTTTTCATTTTTAGGTTTCACTCTGTTTTCTCCTACAGGGATACATGTATTTGGAACTCTAAATCAAACACGGTTTGTGCTAGCTCTTTGAAACTTGACACAATAAAGCAGTTTCCAGTTCTATCTCTATGCTTTGTTTGCTGTTGATGTAGCCCTAAGCAGAGACTGGCGAAAATCACTTTCATGGAAAGGGGTTGCCAAGCTTCCAAAAAACTACGAGTTGCCTGAAATCTCAGCAAACATTTTTTCACCCAATCTTGATGATTCTTTCAGGTAATGATCAGTACACCAAAACCACTTGGCTCACCAAATTTCGTTCTTCTAGGTTAAACCGTTCGTTTGCAGTAACCGTTTACATTTTTAGGTTTCATTCTGTTTTCTCTTATAGGAATACATGTATTTGGAACTCTAAATCAAACACGGTTTGTGCTAGCTCTTTGAAACTTGACACAATAAAGCAGTTTCAAGTTCTATCTCTATGCTTTGTTTGCTGTTGATGTAGCCCTAAGCAGAGACTGGCGAAAATCACTTTCATGGAAAGGGTTTGCCAAGCTTCCAAAAAACTACGAGTTGCCTGAAATCTCTGCAAACATTTTTTCACCCAATCTTGATGATGCTTTCAGGTAATGATCAGTACACCAAAACCACTTGGCTCACCAAATTTCGTTCTTCTAGGTTAAACCGTTCGTTTGCAGTAACCGTTTTCATTTTTAGGTTTCACTCTGTTTTCTCCTATAGGGATACATGTATTTGGAACTCTAAATCAAACACGGTTTGTGCTAGCTCTTTGAAACTTGACACAATAAAGCAGTTTCAAGTTCTATCTCTATGGTTTGTTTGCTGTTGATGTAGCCCTAAGCAGAGACTGGCGAAAATCACTTTCATGGAAAGGGGTTGCCAAGCTTCCAAAAAACTATGAGTTGCCTGAAATCTCAGCCAAAATTTTTTAACCCAATCTTGATGATTTTTTCCGGTAATGATCAGTACACCACAACCACTTGGCTCACCAAATTTCGTTCTTCTAGGTTAAACCGTTCGTTTGCAGTAACCGTTTTCATTTTTAGGTTTCACTCTGTTTTCTCCTATTGGGATACATGTATTTGGAACTCTAAATCTAACACGGTTTGTGCAAGCTCTATGAAACTTGACACAATAAAGCAGTTTCAAGTTCTATCTCTATGCTTTGTTTGCTGTTGATGTAGCCCTAAGCAGAGACTGGCGAAAATCACTTTCATGGAAAGGGGTTGCCAAGCTTCCAAAAAACTGTGAGTTGCCTGAAATCTCAGCAAACATTTTTTCACCCAATCTTGATGATTCTTTCAGGTAATGATCAGTACACCAAAACCACTTGGCTCACCAAATTTCGTTCTTCTAGGTTAAACCGTTCGTTTGCAGTAACCGTTTACATTTTTAGGTTTCATTCTGTTTTCTCTTATAGGAATACATGTATTTGGAACTCTAAATCAAACACGGTTTGTGCTAGCTTTTTGAAACTTGACACAATAAAGCAGTTTCAAGTTCTATCTCTATGCTTTGTTTGCTGTTGATGTAGCCCTAAGCAGAGACTGGCGAAAATCACTTTCATGGAAAGTGGTTTCCAAGCTTCCAAAAAACTACGAGTTGCCTGAAATCTCTGCAAACATTTTTTCACCCAATCTTGATGATGCTTTCAGGTAATGATCAGTACACCAAAACCACTTGGCTCACCAAATTTCGTTCTTCTAGGTTAAACCGTTCGTTTGCAGTAACCGTTTTCATTTTTAGGTTTCACTCCGTTTTCTCCTATAGGGATACATGTATTTGGAACTCTAAATCAAACACGGTTTGTGCTAGCTCTTTGAAACTTGACACAATAAAGCAGTTTCAAGTTCTATCTCTATGGTTTGTTTGCTGTTGATGTAGCCCTAAGCAGAGACTGGCGAAAATCACTTTCATGGAAAGGGGTTGCCAAGCTTCCAAAAAACTATGAGTTGCCTGAAATCTCAGCCAAAATTTTTTAACCCAATCTTGATGATTTTTTCCGGTAATGATCAGTACACCAAAACCACTTGGCTCACCAAATTTCGTTCTTCTAGGTTAAACCGTTCGTTTGCAGTAACCGTTTTCATTTTTAGGTTTCACTCTGTTTTCTCCTATTGGGATACATGTATTTGGAACTCTAAATCTAACACGGTTTGTGCAAGCTCTATGAAACTTGACACAATAAAGCAGTTTCAAGTTCTATCTCTATGCTTTGTTTGCTGTTGATGTAGCCCTAAGCAGAGACTGGCGAAAATCACTTTCATGGAAAGGGGTTGCCAAGCTTCCAAAAAACTGTGAGTTGCCTGAAATCTCAGCAAACATTTTTTCACCCAATCTTGATGATTCTTTCAGGTAATGATCAGTACACCAAAACCACTTGGCTCACCAAATTTCGTTCTTCTAGGTTAAACCGTTCGTTTGCAGTAACCGTTTACATTTTTAGGTTTCATTCTGTTTTCTCTTATAGGAATACATGTATTTGGAACTCTAAATCAAACACGGTTTGTGCTAGCTTTTTGAAACTTGACACAATAAAGCAGTTTCAAGTTCTATCTCTATGCTTTGTTTGCTGTTGATGTAGCCCTAAGCAGAGACTGGCGAAAATCACTTTCATGGAAAGTGGTTTCCAAGCTTCCAAAAAACTACGAGTTGCCTGAAATCTCTGCAAACATTTTTTCACCCAATCTTGATGATGCTTTCAGGTAATGATCAGTACACCAAAACCACTTGGCTCACCAAATTTCGTTCTTCTAGGTTAAACCGTTCGTTTGCAGTAACCGTTTTCATTTTTAGGTTTCACTCCGTTTTCTCCTATAGGGATACATGTATTTGGAACTCTAAATCAAACACGGTTTGTGCTAGCTCTTTGAAACTTGACACAATAAAGCAGTTTCAAGTTCTATCTCTATGGTTTGTTTGCTGTTGATGTAGCCCTAAGCAGAGACTGGCGAAAATCACTTTCATGGAAAGGGGTTGCCAAGCTTCCAAGAAACTACGAGTTGCCTGAAATCTCAGCAAACATTTTTTCACCCAATCTTGATGATTCTTTCAGGTAATGATCAGTACACCAAAACCACTTGGCTCACCAAATTTCGTTCTTCTAGGTTAAACCGTTCGTTTGCAGTAACCGTTTTTATTTTTAGGTTTCACTCTGTTTTCTCCTATAGGGATACATGTATTTGGAACTCTAAATCAAACACGGTTTGTGCTAGCTCTTTGAAACTTGACACAATAAAGCAGTTTCAAGTTCTATCTCTATTCTTTGTTTGCTGTTGATGTAGCCCTAAGCAGAGACTGGCGAAAATCACTTTCATGGAAAGGGGTTGCCAAGCTTCCAAAACACTACGAGTTGCCTGAAATCTCAGCAAACATTTTTTCACCCAATCTTGATGATTCTTTCAGGTAATGATCAGTACACCAAAACCACTTGGATCACCAAATTTCCTTCTTCTAGTTTACACCGTTCGTTTGCAGTAACCGTTTTCATTTTTAGGTTTTACTCTGTTTTCTCCTATAGGGATACATGTATTTGGAACTCTAAATCAAACACGGTTTGTGCTACCTCTTTGAAACTTGACACAATAGAGCAGTTTCCAGTTCTATTCCTATGGTTTGTTTGCTGTTGATGTAGCCCTAATCAGAGACTGGCGAAAATCACTTTCATGGAAAGGGGTTTCCAAGCTTCCAAAAAACTACGAGTTGCCTGAAATCTCAGCCAACATTTTTTCACCCAATCTTGATGATTTTTTCAGGTAATGATCAGTACACCAAAACCACTTTGCTCACCAAATTTCGTTCTTCTAGGTTAAACCGTTCGTTTGCAGTAACCGTTTTCATTTTTAGGTTTCACTCTGTTTTCTCCTATAGGGATACATGTATTTGGAACTCTAAATCAAACACGGTTTGTGCAAGCTCTATGAAACTTGATACAATAAAGCAGTTTCAAGTTCTACCTCTATGCTTTGTTTGCTGTTGATGTAGCCCTAAGCAGAGACTGGCGAAAATCACTTTCATGGAGAGGGGTTGCCAAGCTTCCAAGAAACTACGAGTTGCCTGAAATCTCAGCAAACATTTTTTCACCCAATCTTGATGATTGTTTCAGGTAATGATCAGTACACCAAAACCACTTGATTCACCAAATTTCGTTCTTCTAGGTTAAACAGTTCGTTTGCTGTAACCGTTTTCATTTTTAGGTTTCACTCTGTTTTCTCCTATAGGGATACATGTATTTAGAACTCTAAAACAAACACGGTGTGCTACCTCTTTGAAACTTGAAACAATAAAGCAGTTTCAAGATCTATCTCTATGCTTTTTTTGCTCTTGATGTAGCCCTAAGCAGAGACTGGCGAAAATCACTTTCATGGAAAGGGGTTGCCAAACTTCCAAAAAACTACGAGTTGCCTGAAATCTCAGCAAACATTTTTTCACCCAATCTTGATGATTCTTTCAGGTAATGATCAGTACCCCAAAACCACTTGGCTCACCAAATTTCGTTCTTATGGGTTAAACCGTTCGTTTGCAGTAAACGTTTTCATTTTTAGGTTTCACTCTGTTTTCTCCTATAGGGATACATGTATTTGGAACTCTAAATCAAACACGGTTTTGTGCTAGCTCTTTGAAACTTGAAACAATAAAGCAGTTTCCAGTTCTAGCTCTATGGTTTGTTTGCTGTTGATGTAGCCCTAAGCAGAGACTGGCGAAAATGACTTTCATGGAAAGGGGTTGCCAAGCTTCCCAAAAACTACGAGTTGCCTGAAATCTCAGCAAACATTTTTTCACCCAATCTTGATGATTCTTTCAGGTAATGATCAGTACACCAAAACCACTTGGCTCACCAAATTTCGTTCTTCTAGGTTAAACCGTTCGTTTGCAGTAACCGTTTTCATTTTTAGGTTTCACTCTGTTTTCTCCTATAGGGATACATGTATTTTTAACTCTAAATCAAACACGGTTTGT